>NC_141140.1:135118192-135418192 GCF_053477565.2 Lygodium microphyllum | reverse complement strand
GTGCAATTTAAAAAAAACCCTTGTGACGACCGTAAATAGGTTGATTCGTAGAAGGATGTTTAATTAAAGAATAGGTAGTTGCTATGGAGGGGAATAAAAGGATTATATTTTTGCATAAGCAACTGCATTCTATTTCGCGAGACTTGCATGGGAAATGAAAAGATTATGTTTTTATTTCAATATCATTGTAACTGTACATAGCATAACCTGCATGCATAAGTAAATGTATGAAAAGGAAAAGGGTTATATTTCATTTGGTGAAAAGCATATAGGATGCAATACGCATGAAGTGATAGTTACAATCAATATGAAAAGATAGCCACTTGCAAAGTTAATCCAACGATCTCGCACTTAGATCATTCTATGTTGCAAGTAATGAGAGGGTATCAGGCCTTATGACATGAATACTAGTAATATCGACAAAAGGAATGTAATTCCTCAAGACAGGCACTACTACCTATCTCGAGCAACTAGTCTGCAAGGTCAGATGCTATTGCAACTAAACCATAGGATGCTACTACTACATCTTAGGCCAAGGGAGCCGAGATCTAATTACAAGTTAGAAGTCGAGTAGTCGCCCTTGTCAAGATTGTGGGAGAGAAGGAGGGAGTTTCACTTGTAGCTTTCTTGCTTGCACAATGGGGGAATACACACAAAGGTGGAGGCTGAAAACAGTTTTCCTCTTCTTAGTTGTGTAAGCCAAAAGAACTCTAGTACAAAGAAATAGAAGAACCCTATATATGGGTCTCAAACCAAACTCAACTAACTAAGGTGGCATACTAACTGAGCCACGAACTCGAGTAGATAAGGATAGCTATCATGTAGCTATTATTCATGGGCGGTGTACCAACCGCGTCTGCAACTGACAAGTCGGTGACATAAATACACAACGGTCACCCTAGCGTATCACGAGTGGAGCTCGATATCTCAACACTCCCCCTCGAGCTCAATCCCAATTCCTGCACACCAAGCAGGTCTTTGAACTTGCACAGCTTCTCTGTGCCCAATGCCTTCGTGAATATGTCAGCTACCTGATCCTCTGTGCTGACATAAACTAGATCAATAAGACCTAGTAAAACCCTCTCTCGCACATAGTGATAATGCACCTCAATGTGCTTTGTTCTATCATGATAGACTGGGTTATTTGCCAAGTGTATACTACTCATCTTGTCACAATGAATGACAATTGGCCCATCTGTAGACTGATGCATATCATAAAGTAGCTTATGCAACCAAGCTACCTCACATGCAGCCATTGTTGTACCCCTGTACTCAGCCTCTGTGCTCGACAAGGCAACTGTAGGCTGTTTCTTGCTGCTCCAAGTGACTGCAGCACTCGCAAAAGAAAACACATATCCACTGGTAGATCTTCTATCAGAAATACTACCAGCCCAATCAGCATCAGTGTATCCATGCAACTGTATCTGAACCCCAGTCTCATAAAATAGTCCATATTGCAATGTGGACTTCACATACCTGAGTATGCGTCTAGCCGCATCCAAATGTGGTTTCCTTGGAGCCTGCATAAACTGACTTACCAATCCAACAGCATAGCTCAAATCTAGCCTGGTAATAGTCATATAAATCAAACTTCCTACTATGCGTCTGTACATAGTAGGGTCTTCTAGAGCTCACCTGCATCTGTGCTCAGCTTCACATTTTGCTCCAAAGGAACTGAAATAGGCTTACAGCCTGTCATCCCATATTTGGATAGCATGTCTAATCCATACTGCCTCTGCAAGAGCTGTATTCCACTTGGTGATCTAATCACCTCAATGCCCAAGAAATAACGAAGCTCTCCCAAATCCTTCATCTCAAGCTTCTGCTTCAATAGCATTTTCACATGAAGGATATCTTCATCACTGTCACCTGTCATAATCAAATCATCAACATAAATGACAAGTAGCATAATACCTTTCTCTGTTTTTCTCATATAAAGTGAGAAATCTGCCTTGGAAATCTGAAAGCCAATAGTGACAAGATATTGTCCTGTCTTGTCAGACCATGCTCTAGGTGCTTGCTTCAAGCCATACAGGGCTTTCTTCAACCTGCAAACAAACTCAGGATGAACAGCATGCACATAACCTGGTGGCTGCTCCATATAGACCTCTTCTTGCAAATCACCATGCAAGAAGGCATTCTTTACATCCATCTGATGTAAAGACCATCCCTTTGATGTAGCCATAGCAATGACTGCTCTTACGGTTGCCATCCTTGCAACCGGACTGAATGTTTCTTCATAGTCAATGCCATATGTTTGTGCATACCCCTTGACTACTAATCTTGCCTTGTATCTGTTCACAGAACCATCTGCATTGTGCTTCACCTTATAAACCCACTTACAGCCAATTGCATTTTTACCTTTAGGCAAAGGTACCAATTCCCATGTAGCATTTGCTTCCAAGGCATCCATTTCTTCATCCATGGCTTTCTCCCATTTTTATTTTCCCATGGCTTCCTCAAAAGAAGTGGGTTCTAGTTCCTTATCACTTTAACCATATATGCATAGTGAATGGCTGTAAATCCATCATATTTCAGCCTATTCACAGGATACCTAGCTCTCGTAGACCTGCACAAAGTAGGTTCACTCCCAAGTGCTCTCAAAACATACCTGGTCTTCCTTACTCCAAGTGTAACAATAGAAGGAATACCCAACTCATCATCAATGCTCTATTCTGAGCCACTGGATTCACCATCCACATAAGAGTGACCTGCATTCACATCAAACATGGGCTGATCAACCTTCTCTTTTCCTTTTCGTGATACCTGCATACCACTATCTGCATTGCTTTGAGAAGATTCTCCTGATCTCAATCTGCCTGTCCATGGCGAAGAATGTGAACCACTGCTAGAGGACGCTCCAGGTCCACTAATATTTTGTGACTGCTGCTGTGAATTCTATGCAGCATTACCATTTTGTACATCTACATCATCAATCACATTTACTGGTTTATACCAGCTACTCATCTCATCAAAAACAACATCTCTGCTCACTGTAAACTTATGAGTAGAAGGGTTATAGCATCTATAACCTTTTTGCTGCAGAGAGTAACCAATAAAGATGCACTTCTCAGCTTTTGGATCCAACTTGGATCTCAACTCATCTGGCACATGTACATAGGCAATGCAACCAAAAATTTTCAAATGAGAAATATCTGGTTTCCTACCAGTATACCTCTCCTCTGGAGTCATTCCATGTATTGCTGCAGTGGGAGTCATGTTCATTATGTAGACTGCTGCAGCAACTGCTTCAGCCCAATAAAAATCTGGCAAGTCTTTTTCATTGAGCATGGCACGAGATACCTCTCCAATATGCTTGTTTTTCCTTTCTGCAATTCCATTTTGTTGTGGGGTATGACTGCATGAATATTGCTACTTTATGCCATGCTCATGCAGGAACCTTGCAAACTCATTTGAGAGGTACTCTCTCCCTCCATCTGACCTTAGGCATTTTATCTGCAGGCCTGTTTCTTTTTCAACCATAGCTTTAAGAGTTTTGAAATTCCCAAAAACTTCACTTTTCTTTTTCGTAAAATACACCCAAACTTTTCTGCTATAGTCATCAATAAAAGTGACAAAATAATGACAGTCTCCAAGAGATGCAGCTTTAGTAGTCCACACATCAGAGTGGATTAATTCCAATGGCTTCTCACTCTCTTGAACATGTCTAGGAAATGGTTTCCTTGCCTGTTTTCCAAACTGACAGGCTTCACATACCTTATGCATTTCTGCAACCTTGATTTTGGGCAATCCTGCAACAATATTTTGGGCCTACATTGATTTAAGTCAATGCACATTAACATGACCAATGCGTTTATGCCAGATATCAATATCTGCAACTACACCGGTCCCATGTGCAAACATTGCTGCACTCAATTCAGACATGTCTGCATCCAATGTAAACATTCTGCCCTTCTTCTTTCCTTTTGCTATCAAGTGACCTTTATTTTTCATATCCTCAACAAAATATCCATGAGGATTAAATCTGACCTGCAAGCCCTGCTCAACCATTTGACCAACAGAAACCAGATTCTTGGTGATATTCGGGACATGAAATACATCGGACAGTTATTTCTTTTTCCCATCCTGCATAAAC
Source organism: Lygodium microphyllum (assembly GCF_053477565.2). Lineage (NCBI taxonomy): Eukaryota > Viridiplantae > Streptophyta > Polypodiopsida > Schizaeales > Lygodiaceae > Lygodium > Lygodium microphyllum. The sequence continues at coordinate 135,414,096 of NC_141140.1, read as the reverse complement.
AAAGCAATTTTTCCAATCTGCATAATAGGATGTGCAGTATCATCACCAGTCACCACAAATCCTGGTTTTTCCATTTTCCTTGCATCCTCCATCCATTCTGCATGACCTGTCATGTGGTTTGACGCACCTGAGTCAACATACCATACATCGTTGCTTTCTTCTGCACTTGTCACAGAATTATTCATGTGCTGCACCATAAACAAATGCTCATTTCTGTCATCACCCTGTCTACTAGAAGATGCATAATTCCCTTGTTGCAATTTTCCATTCATGATGTCATTCTGCTTTCTATAGCAGTCTTTAGCCATATGACCCATTTTACCACAGTAGTAGCATTCAACATTACTGTTTGCATTTTGGCCTCTTTGCCATCCTCCACGACCTCTTTGGCTCCCCCTGCCTCTAGAGTTACCACGTCCTCCTCCATAGGACTGGTTTTCTTGAGTTTGCTGCATATTCTGATTTCTACCACGGCCTCCAAATCGGCCTTCTCTACCTCTGCCTCTACCTCTTCCAGCATTTGAGTAGAAGACAGCTTCTTTTGAAGTTTCTCCTGAAGAAGATGCACCACCATTTCTCTGCTCCTCAGAAATTAGAAGAGCAATCAACTCCTCAAAATCAGGAAATCTTTCACGGACGAAAATGGATGTTCGGAACTATGCATAATCCTTTCCTAGACTATTCAAGGTCACAGAAACTAAATCATCATCTTCCACTGGCGACCCAATGGAAGCAAGTGCATCTGCAATCTTCTTCACCTTCATGTGGTAGTCATTGATGCTCATATTTTCTCTTTGCACATTATGCAACTCTTGCTTGAGCTGCATTTTCCTGGCTTGCGTATTTGTGCTATACATTTTTGACAAAGTATCCCATGCCTCCTTTGGCGTACTTGCATCTTGAATATGCACAATCATAGAGTTTGAAATGCTGATAGACAGCTAGTACATAACTTTCCTGGCTCTCTCATGCCATGCTTTAAATGCCTGCATTTGCTGTTGATTGGGAACATCAGGAAGAACTGGTTCTTCTTCATTTCCTGCAACAAATTCCCAATATCCTTTTCCCATAAGGAAATTTGTCATTCTAAACTTCCATGCTTGGAAGTTGTTCTTGTCAAGATTTTCAGTGACAATCTGAGAGAGAATCAGACGCCATTACAGAACACTGCAAAAAATTCTGTAACTGCAAAGAACACAGCTTCAGCCTCACAAAGGCAAATCTGCAAAACTGACGAAAGTGGTATTTGACCATACAGTCACTTCCTAGTGACGATTTTGCATCAACAGGCAACAGGGATGATTCTGTAACTCCCAATGTCTCTGCGCACAAGCATACGATGCAATTTCTACAGTAACTTTTCACCGACCTGTAGAACAGTGGCTGCACCACATAAAACTGGGCCTTTTCCTAAGTGCATGCAGAAAACTTCCGCCTCCAAAACAGGCCCCGAAATGGCCTCAAATAAAAAAAACAAGGTCGCACTCTTGCTTCACCATGAAGGGCGTCTCAATCTGAGACAATGAACTCCTGCACTTTCTAGCTGTGCTACCTGCAGAGATCTGCTCCCAAAACAGAAAATGAAAGCAACACTGCTCCTCTTAACAGAACACCGCGAGCTTGGCTTGCTTTCTTGAGCTCCTTACCACGAACAAGGCTCTGATACCATGTCAAGATTGTGGGAGAGAAGGAAGGAGCCTCACTTGTAGCTTTCAAGCTGATGTGGCTGTGCTTGCACCCTTTGATGGGCTTGCTCCACAAGTTCCTATCTTTTTCTTCTTACATCAATAACGCGCTCGGGAACCTTATCACCCTTTAGCTCTTTTGGGGGTAGATCAGGTAAGGGTAGACTGGCCTCCCTCTCTGATTTGCAGTTCTTCTTTAAATGCTTGCTCAAAGTCCAACCCTTCCTCGGTGTCTTGTTCCATAGTGAGTTGAATTGGGGGTGCTTCCTCGAATCCAAGTTCCCTAAGCTCATCGATGGAGTGGCCGGCTTGTTGCAAGTAGCTACATTGCTGCTCCTTGGTTATGCCCATGCTGGTTGGGAGTGTGTGCTCTTGCAAGCCATACCTTAAAGCTCTGGCTATCAATTCCAACTTCGTCTTCATTCTCTCCACCGAATCCTTGCATTCAACTTGTGTGACATGAAGCACAGTGCTAAAAAAGGCTTGCCTCTGTGTGTTGGAGCATGCTTTAGCGACCTCAGCTCTAGATTATTCTGCGAGCACTTTCTCACACTCCGATATTGCCAGGCGCTTTGTCAGCCCTCACACTCTTTCAAAGTAGTACTTCTCCCACTACTATGCCTTTTCTTCCAAGTTTTCCTTACCCCTCTCCATCTCCTAAGACACCGTCATTACCACCTATTGCTACTCATTCCACGCATTCATCATTTGGGTCTTCTCTTTATCTTGGTGGTTCAGTTGCTCTTTTGCTATCCTCCTACCTTGCTCAGCCACGGAGCACTACTAGTAGGCTTCTGCGACCCTTTCTGATAGATCTTTAGTAGTTTGCATGCAGCTTTCTAGCTCCGCCCAGTGTAGTTTTCTTTCAGTCATCGCCATGGCCATTAGTGCCTCCACCTCCTCCCGAGTGTTCTCCAGGTCGTCTTGTAGGCCTCTTGTGGCTTTGTCAATGGCCTCTTTCTTCATTTTCAAAATGGCTCCTATTTCTCTCTCCATCCTTCCTTGCTCTTCCATTGCCGACCATATCTGGAATACCAGGGCATCCTCTTATTCTTGGCATCGTTCTCCTGATGCCTCGTCTCCTTCTTGCGAGACCTCCCTAGTTCTTCATGCATAGCTTCCACCTGTGCCATTTGTTGCTGGAGCTCAGCGTATTGTTGGATGAGCAACTTATTGTCCCGCTGCTCTGCTACCAAGTCTTGTGTTTCATCCTCTAGTCTTTGCCTTAGGCAATCTTCGTTCTCTTGAGCCTCCTTTTCTTTGGCACTGAGTTGGTCTTTCAGATTTGAAATTTCTTTTTGATGCTCAACGACTTGCTGTGTCATCTCTAGCCATAGGGCCATGGCAACTTCTCTTTCGGCCTCTAGTTTCACATCAATGGCCTTCTTCTCTTCCTTAACCCTTTCTAGTTGGGCTAGGATTTCACCCACATAGGCGTCATTGTCCGCAGCCAAGAACATCATTGGCAATGCTGTGGTGGATGCTTCCAACTTTTTCCACTTTGGGTCTTGCCTAGACTCAGCGTTCATCATAGCCAACCTTTTGGCTCCTACCCCTGGGGCCATTTCTTGTACTTTCATGACCAGGAACTGCATCATGGACATGAGTTGAGTGGTGTCCATGTGGTAGACACTGGCTCATGCGTGGTGGAGGTTGTGGTGGTGGTCTAAGGTGTGAGAGTCGAAGGGAGAGGATGCAACAGGGCCTTGCTCTTCCTCGCAATAACTAGGGCTACTTTAGTGCTACCACTTGGTTTGCCTTCATGCCATGGGCTCAAGGTGGCCATTCTTTTGGAGCCCTGGGTCTCCTCTACAGACCTGTGCATGGCCTTTGCCATGTCTTCATCTTCCTTTCTCCTTAGCTCTTCTGTCTCTTTCTCAGCCCTTCTCCTTCTCTCATCTTTGGCCCTCTTTGACTCTTTTTGGGCCTTTCTCAACTCGGCCCATTCCTCCCTTGTCATTGTTTCTTTTGTCTCCTTCTGTAGCTTTGATGGGGTTCCCTTCGTCTATGTCTTTGGCTGTCCTTGGTCTGGACTGTGTCTTCTACTCTTCCTTACCACTTATAGTCATTTTGCTTGACCGCACCTATTCGTGGTGAGGCAATTGGTTAAGGGTTTCCCCTACTCCCTCTCCACCTTCCTCTGTGTCCTTCAAGGCCTCCTGGATGATGGCCGTTAGGATTCCACCAAACTTGATGGTGGATGCCTTGGAGGAGGACTTCTTTCAAGTTGATCTTGCTGTGGAGGCCGGGGATTCTCCTCTCGCCACTGCTCTATTGGTGGTCAAAGCTTTCATTAAGCTTTCAATAGTTTTTCACACGAAGGTGTTCCAATCTATTTCATTTGGGGATCCTGTTGCGATGCTCTCCAACAGTGGCACCCCGATTCTATTCATAAGGGCATTGTAGCTTTGACAGGAAAAGAGGGCATGGACTATCTTTGCATGCATCTTGTTGATCTTAGGATTTGGGATATCCGCTAAGCTTATCCCATCCATTGTGTGTACAATAGCCTTGTTCATCCCTAGCATGCTATACACGTCCCTCCTTGGGCATCGCTCTGTTTTGCTAGTCAAACCTAGGACCCTCTCCAACACCACACGGCTCAATTCCACCTCCACTTGGTGGGCTTCTTCCCCTTTCCTGATTGTCACCATGCCATAGTTTCTTCTGGCATTGAAGCTTCTAAAAAATTCTATGCACTTTTCGTAGTTGAATGCCTACGTACTTCTGTAGACTACACAGAAGTACGTAGTTGACCCACTCTATGTACTTTTGTAGGTTGCACTGGTCCACGAGTTGTTTTATGGGCAGCTCTTCCATGATGGCGTTTTCTAGGTTTATGGCATGCTTGAATGTGAAGTGGCTGTAGTCCCTTGTTTCTACCATCAAGCCATACTCTTCCTCTGTGAATGAAAGCTTGCTACCTTCATCTTGCCATGCCATTTTAGGTTCTTGTCATATATCATGGTTCACCATTAGTATTCTTAAGACATTTTCTTGCTGGAGGATAAACAGGGATTGATCATGCTTTTATGGAAAGAAAAACATTCTTTAAGCATAAAAAGAGAATTTTCCTTCAAGCAATTCTATTCATTCCTAGGATTTTATGACACTTTTCCTTGATTTCACCTTACTTCACCTTACACCCTCCCCCTTTGGGAATGAGAAGAATCCTTCCTAGGATTAGACATTTGAGCATAGTGTGGTGCTATCTACTTTGGTAGAAGCCAATTGTAGAAATCAGGGTTGTATTCTAAGTGGGCATGACAATCGAGATTACGAGGACTAATGCATATTTGGGTAATGTAAGTTAGGACATCGGTTAGAAAATCACCCGAGTTGATGCGGCTAGCCACATGTAGCTCCTCTCTTCCGTAAGGATGCGATCAATGTACGGATGGGCCAAGACCTAGTCATCTTGGTGTTTATGTTGAGTGATGTCCAAGACCCTGAAATAGGTTGGTGCTATGTAAGTTGCGTCATACTCGATTGTTTTGATGGCATGTCGCTACTCAAAATTAGTCATTATTTGGCAATCTTGTTTCTCCCACTGGAGACGTAAGTTACACCATTTTTGTAAGAACTAGGAGTCTGAGGTAGCAAGGTGAGTGAAGTTCCTCATGCTCAAGAGTTGACATAGGCCTTTGAGGCTTGCAGTATAATGTTATTAGTCGTTTGATGAACACGTGCTCTTTTGAGATTTCACCATTATCGATCAACTCCAGTGAGACTTTGGGGGCCGTTACGGTCATAAAATTGTATTCTTCCCAAGTGAAAGATAAGTTATGAACCTCAACGGTGGCAAGGGGTTCGTCAAGCAAGTTGAGGTCAAGTTCTCATAGCTCCTAGCAAATGTGGTAAAGGTGTTATCCAAGAGCTTGATGCAAGTCACCAAGTCATCTCTTGTATTGTCAACAAGGTCCTTGACCGATAGAAATGAATGTCCATCGTAGGAAGGCCTAAGGCCTACTGGTGGTTGGTGTGAAATTGAGCTAGATAGTAATGGTTTGAGGGGTGGAAAACTTGAAAGAATTATTTCTAAGGGTAGCTCCGTAGTCTGATTCGTGTGCCCACAGCTGCTTTGGGGTACTGAGGGTGGCTCCAGTGGCACAGATGGTGCATTGTCCTCTTCTTGCGCAGCCATTGGGGTGCCAAGCTCTCTGGATTTAGATGATTCTCTGGTATCATGTAGCTGTTTGGGTCGATAGATTGGTTGGGGTTTTTTTAACGCAAGTATCGTGGGTTCTATATTCTTGGTTGCTCGAGTTTTCTGGGTGGTTCGCTGCTTTAGTAGGAGTGTGGCTTCTTGGGGATGGGATGGCAAGTGATGATCATGGTTGGACTATGCTTCTAGGATATTTCTTCTTGGGCACCCATATCGAGGTGTGGCATTTGTAGTATCCTTGGGCTCACAATAGGTCTTTGGGGATCCATTGCAGCTTGATTGTGCGCCTATGTCGATAGCGTCAGATCGGTCACTTAGGTTTTGAATGAAAATTGTTAGCCTTGTGGGGCTGCATTTGCTGGCTATAAGCAAGTTGTCTTTGGTGCTTTGGAACCCATTTAAGTGTGGGATTTGTGGATTTGGGGATGGCCTTAGTTGGTGGTGGTTTTGTAGTCTGGGTGGGTTGTGATGACCCACAACCCCCCTCCCTAGGCTTGGTCTATTGGTGGCATGGCAGGCTTGGGTGGAGCCTCACTACCCTTGATGAAAGCTGTCACAATTCAATTCAACCATTGCCAATGGCAAGGTGAATACACTACAGATCATAATCTATGTTGCACTGCACTTGTTTCTTAATTGTGCATCCTGATAACAACTCTTGACCTACATCTTTTGTATTTGGAAATACATAGAAGATGAGTGATAGGCTCTCAGACTCGATAGATACCGCGATCTTGCACTTCCCTAAGAGTGCATATGACTTTTCCTTGAATGGACTAAGTTTAGCGTGGGTGATCTGTAGCTGTGGCTGATCAATGAGGGTCCAATGAGTGTGAGCCAAGGCATTGGAGTCAACTCCTTCATCAATCAAGACATCAAAGCGTGTGTGCGTCGAGTGGTGGTCATGATGCGTAGCTATGCTGGTGCTACAACTGCTTCATCCTTGTCCTCTAGTAGTTCGATGATGGTGGCTACGCGGACATTGATAGGGGCTTCCAACATAGAGGACTCATGTAGTGGGTGTGTGGGAGGGTAATACTTCTTTATGCGACCGCCATTAAAGAAGCATATACCCTCACCTTCAAGGGTTTCAAGTTCTATGTTGCCCGTCCGACTAATGGTGCGCACTCGGAACGGTCCCAACCCTCGAAATTTCATTTTCTGCTTGTGGCCCTTTATCAAATAGAGAAAAACAAGGTCTTCCTGCTCAAATTTGTGTTGTTTGACATGTTTGTCAAACCACATCTTGTGTCATGCTTTCCACAAATTGGGGCATGGGTGGCTAGGAGCCGAGTCTCAATGAGCCATTCCAATTCCATGAGGTGGTAGGTCCAAGCTTCCTTCCCTTCCCATCTCTCCTGCATTGCTATCCTCAGGCTAGGGACAAAGAATTGTAGTGGAAAAAATGCCTCACTCTCATAGGTCATACTGAAGGGTGTCTGTCCCCCACAACTATTTTATAGGCTGTCCGACAAGCTCATAATGTTGCCATAAGTTTGTTGTCCCAGCCATTTTGTGAGGTAGAAACTACCTTCGTAAGGAAGTTGACTAAGATCCTGTTCATGGATTTTTCTTGGCCATTAGCTTGAGGGTATTAGGGTGAGGATTTCTTGTGGATGACTAAGAAGGTTGAGAGCAGGTGGGCAATCACCTCATTGATGAAGTGAATGCCTTGGTCGCTTACTAGTTTAATAGGGCAACCAAATCGTGAGATAACTTGCTCCCACAAGAACTTCGCTGTGGTCCTAGCATCGTTCTTCCTGGTGGCTCGTGCCTTGGCCCATTTTGTAAGATAGTTGATTGCAATGATGATGTATCTAGCTTGTGAGTATTGTGCTGCGGGACTGACGGGTCCAATGAAGTCAATTCCCCATTTCTCAAAGGGTTTCCATGCAATGATAGGGGTCTACTCCATCTTATCCTTTCAGGCAGGAGCTTTAGTCCTTTGGCACTCGTCGCAATGCTTCACGAATGGAATAGTGTCACAAAATAGGGTGGGCCACCACAACTGAGATTGCAACACCTTGCATGCTCTCATATCCCCAATGAAGTGCCCTCTAGCGATCCATCCATGCACTTTTCTCAAGACGTTGTGCATTTTGTGCTCGCACACACATCATTGTAGCAACCCATCTTGTCCCAACCTATAGAGTTGACTGGCCATCAATTGGTATGGTTGGATTCTCAGAATAAGTCACCTAAGGCTGGCCTTCTCGATAGGTCTATTGCGCAGACCGTGCTCTAGCACTTGGACTATAATATCCGCCTAGTATGACATTAGATCGACTTTGAACAAATCTTTCTTGCTATAAAAGCTGAAAAGATGGGTGTCTGGCAAATTGTTAGTTATGCCCTGCCTAGCGACTTCTCCTGTAGGTATTCGGGACATGTGATTAGCTATGTAGTGCTGCTTGCCTTTGCATACCACCACAGAGAAATCAAATTCTAGAAGAAGAAGCAACCATCTAGAAATGCGTTCCGTAGCGCATGGCTTATTTATGAGATAGAGAAATTCTTGATTGTCTATGAAGAAGGTGAAATGCGTGGCCAGGAGGTAGTGTTGAAACTTCTTCACCGTGAACACCATGGCTAACCCTTCCCTTTCTATGGTGGAGTAGTTCATCTCCGTGTCAGTGAGTTGTTTGCTAGCAAAACTCACGGGGTAATCCAAATCATGCTCCCCAGACTGGCACAAGATATCTCCAATAGCACATTTAGATGTGTCTATGTGCATGTGAAAGATGATGTTCTAGTTTGGGGCTCGTAAGATTGGTGTAGTCATATGAGCCTTCTTCAACTCCTCATATGCTCATTGGCACTCATCAGTCCACTCAAACACTATCAATAGCTTATACAATGGTCTTGCAATCAATGCGTAATTCAACACAAAGCATCGATAGTATTTGGTGTGACCTAAGAAACACTGAACTCCCTTATAGTGCTTTGGTGGCGGCAAGTCGACAATGACCCTAACCTTCAAAGGGTCAGTGACTATGACATTCTTGGACACCACGTGCCCTAGGATGCATCCATGCTTAAACCAGAACTAGCATTTCAAAGGGTTCAATGACAAGTTGTAAAGCCTGCATCATTCAAAGATTATTTGGTGTTCTGCCCAACTAGAGTGCAAGCATAGGTCATCTACAAACACCTCTAGCTCTCATCTATGCATATCTTTGAAGATGGTGCACATTAGCTGCTGAAAGGTTGCAGGTGCATTCATCAACCCAAAGGGCATTACGATGTAAGAAAAAACACCCCACTCAGTAGCAAATGTTGTCTTGTGCCTATCATCGGGATGTACTTGCACCTGGTTGTATCTTAAGAAGCCGTCCAAAAAGCTATAGGCCTCTTTGCCCGCTGCATGTGCCCTGTGTATGGTAGTGGATAGTTATCCCTTTTTGTCGTGGCATTAATCTTCTTATAGTTCATGCACACTCATATCTTCCCGTTCTTCTTCATGACTATCACAATCAGTGATACCTAGTCTGTGTGCTCTATTTCGTAGATGAATCCTGCCCTCATTAGCTTATCGATTTCCTCCCTCACAGCTTGGGCATGTTTTGGGTTCATAGGGTATGGTCATTGTTTTACCGGCACTGCATTAGGGGCCGTTGGTATGTTATGCATCACCACTCTAGGATCCACGCCTTTGAGTTTATCTAAGGACCAGACGAACACATCCACGTACTCTTGCAAGAGCACAATGAGACTAGCCTATTCCTCCTCAGTCAGGGTGTTAGCTACTATAAACACCGGTTGAGGCTTCTCACCCCTTGCCAAGCTTCCTTGACCTTGGCGAGTCCCTTAATTGGCTCAGTTGTCTGTCCTTGTCATTTTTCTCCCAACAGAACCACTACTTTGTCATCTCTCTTAAACTTCATAAAGCGTCTCGGTAGGTCTTGTCGTTTCTTTTGTTGCTCTGCCTTCTTCATATGTCCTCTCCTTTTTTCCTTTGATTACCTGTGCCTTAGGTGAAAAGGCAGGTCCGCTTCGTGCATTTGGTCCTCGGAGGTTGGGGTATCTCTAGGTCACTCTCTCTACTCACCTCCGATTTAGAATTAAACTCACAATCCTTGCTAGAGGAAGAAGTTTCCCCTGGTAGTCAAATCCCGGTGGGTGCGTCTGTCCTAAGCAAGGGTGTTGCCGAAGGTTGGGCTATCCATGCTTGTTCGTAATCTATTGCTCCCTCCAGCCAAGACGATCACATTCCATCCGCATGACTCCTCTCTCAATCCTATAAGGACTCCCTTTTTGGGGCTTGGAGTTTGCTTTGAGTTGTTATATCACCCTTCCCTCAGTGTCGTATTCTACGGTGCCTACTTCTTCCCCGATTTCCTGACTACTAGAGTGGCAGTCCTTGTACTCGTATTTAGAATTGGCTCCTCCTGTCTACTTGTCATCCTCTAGACTCTCGTCTCTAGCTTGTCCTTTGTCGATGACTAAGGCCCAATTGTATATTAAGTTTAGGTCATGCACCTTAGTCCATTTCCACTTAGGATTGTCTAGGAGGTCTCTGAGGGGCTTGAGATTAGCAATGGGATTGCCAATCAATTTGCCTGCTAGATACTCGAGGATCTCATGAAATTATAGCCTATTACTAGGAACATGGGAAGAGATAGGTCTAGGTCGGCTTCTTGAGCTCCTAGCCATCATACAGAGTGGCAATGCGGGCTCCCTCCTTGACACACTGACAGTTTTTGCAGCCTGTCTGTATGTCTTGTCCTCGTTTGAGAATGAGAGATCAATGGTCACTAGGACATGCATCCAATCTCACTCATCCTCAGGACAAGGGATGTATTTGGTTAGGGGTCCATGAGACTTTATTATTGGTGTATCACCCCTGAGCATGGTAGAGATGGCATCCAAGTCAACAGGGGTCGTCTTCCAAGTATCCATCTCAACCTTTACCACTTTCATTCGATTCCCTAGGAACATTCGACTGTTGCCCCAATCTTCAACGACTCGAGCATTCCTCATCTAGGGTCATCCTAGCAGAATGTCATAGTCCACTCCCTTCATGACAATGAAGTTCACAGAGAATTGGACACCCACAATCTTCACTGGCTAATTTTTTGAGACTCCAAATGGCCTTACTTTTATTCCGGTAACTAGAGTGATGTTGAACCTAGTAGTTTTGACAGGCGGGTTTCCCCAAATCTAGAGCGTAGTATGGCTCACCACACTCACACCCGCCCCAGTATCTACGATTCCCTTCAATGTGATGTCTCCTAGGGCTAGGATAGGTAAAACTACGTGAGTCTCAACGCCTTCCCAAAAGGCATTAACATGTAATGACTTCAGCACTGAGTGTAGTGTCAAGATGGGTATCTACGTGACTGCATCAGGATCCTACAATACCTAATGTTTCAATTCCTGTCATAGTGTGGGGTGCTGTCTAAGCAAGTCTTCTAAACTCAGGGTCATTGGGGTGGTCACTAATGTTGCAAGGAGATTGCTAGTTTTTGCCTCTCTCCTAGGTTTGTGCTTCTTGGCCACTGGTCTTGACTAACCGGCTAGCCCATGGTATCTAAACTTGGCCTAGGTGGCACCGCTTGTGTGGCATAGGTGCGTCTAAGATAGGCTCTATCTCATCCTCTAAGATAGGCTAAGCATCCTTGAGGTGCTCTTGGGCTTTTTACCCACTCCTTGACTTTGTCTATTGCCTCGAGTTGGCACCTAGGGTGGGGATACTCCCCTACCTTTACACTCCCTTTCTCTGGCCTCTTTGGAGTGGTAGTCTCTGCCTCTGAATCTGTGACCTTCTTGCCAGTCACTAGTGTTGTCGCACCCTCAATCTTAAGAGTGACATTTGCGTTAGTCTTTTTCCTCCTCCATCGGCTCTTTTTTCCTATTGATACTGCATCTACATTGTTGGGCCCTGGCAGTGATAGGCTTGCCTACTTCGCCTATGCTCTAGTCATGACATGTAGCGAGATGGGTGTGTCCTTGCTGTTGAATGTCTTGACTCTGAACAGCCCCAAGGGCACTGAGGGCATGTTTTCCTAGCTAGGGAATGGCTTCCATCTAGGGCAATCAGTAAAGAGGTGATTGATGCCACACTTGACATATCTGAGGTCGACTTTTTCCTTATTCGCTTGTTCTCTCTCTAGAGAGCATGATGAGATGTGGCCTAGGTGACTGTAAGTCCCAACACGAGATTGGATCTTGGGTCGGCCCTGCAAATCCTCTTCCCCTACCTATATATAACACCATCATCGCTACTGTGGTTGATAGTCCATCAGGACTAGGTTGCCCTCCTCATCATATGAGATATAAGAGTTTACATAGGCTTCGTCTTTGTTAGGCTCCTCCACGTAATGGACTAGAGCATCACTTGGTGGATGGGTCACACAGGGTCCTAGTGGCCGGGGTATGCTCGTCGAGTTGATCTCCATCCGAGGGATGACATGCTTTGCATCATTTGGTGATGGAAGTGCCAGTTGGGCTTCTCTTTCAAAGGAAATTTGGTAGCCTATTCCCCAAGTATGGTGGGCTGTATGACTGGACATAAGGGAATCTCCTAGGCAACTTACAATGCATGGCATCATGGCCTGAATCTACCACAGTTCGCACAAGACCTAGACCTAGGATCCTGGCACTCGGCCCGCAGGAGGTGGTTTCCACCACAATGCACGCATTGGACATGCGGTCGCATTGGTTTCCTCACCAATGTCTATAGTCGTGCTAACTCCATCCTCACCTTGGCTAGCTCCTGGCCTTGATCTACACTCTTCCCCCCTGTCCCACATGCTAGGAGTTGATCCCTTGCTAGAGGTGGTGATCTCTCTGAGGTCCTCTGACTAGATTTGTCACGGTTTTGAACTTTGAGAGCTCCTCTCTCTCAACTGGTCATCCACCCTAATTGCTTTGTCAAAGACCCTAGCTAACATTTCTCACTACAAGCTAGATTACCTATCAAAGCCTTGTACAACTCCTCACTATGAATTCCGTTCATGAACATGGTGGAGATTGCTCTTTCATTTGGTCACTCATTCGTGGGGATTCTCTTAAAGAGGCTACGCACATGAGTGACGTATTGTCTTACGTCCTCCTTGTCCTTTTGACTGACATTCGTCAGTCACACTATGAGGTTATTAGAGTATCCCGCTTTCAAGAATCTCTTAATGAAGAGATCTTTTATTCGGGCAAAGTTTGCTTGCTCTGCCATGTCTAAGCTGGTGTACCATGTCCTACCCTTCTTGCCTAAGTAGAGTGCAAAAGCTTGGGAGTGTTGTGCAAGGTCTATGAGACTGTTGGCCTTGCAAAATTTCTTGAACTGATCTACAAAACTGTAGGAGTCGCTACTAGGCTGATACTTGTCTAGTTGCTTAGCTACTGCATGGATTTTTGATCGGCTCTTTGCCTCCTAAGTAATTCCCAGGCCTGAGAGCAGCGAGGTCACTAGTGCTGTTACCCTCTGTTTAGCAATTGTGTTGTCGATAAGACACTTGGTCACAAGCTGGCTCAGCGTGAGGTCTACCTTTATCGCTCTCTCTCTCTCTCTCTCTCTCTCTCTCTCTCTCTCTCTCTCTCTCTCTCTCTCTCTCTCTCTCTCTCTCTCTCTCTCTCTCTCTCTCTCTCTCTCTCTCTCTCTCTCTCTCTCTCTCTCTCTCTCTCTGTGCAGTTGGTCCTGCCTTGTTTTTGCTGGCTAAGGCTAGCATGCGTCAAGACTCATGCACATCTACATCTTGTTGCAACTTCCGAGTTCTCTGCTTGCAGTTGTAGGTAGTTATGCCCTACAGTGCTCTCCTAACCAGTTTCCTCTCTTCCTCCAGGCTTGCCACTACCTCCTCTACTGGCCTACCGTGGACCACCATATTGGTTAGCATGTCATACTCGTTGACCATGTCTTGGACCACAACTGGGAATTCATCCAAGTCCACAACTGGTCAGTGTTTACTTTTGACATTGTTCCTACTTCCTACTCCACAAGGTTGTCGATTAATCTAAGCAACTTTGGTAGCACTTTGCCCTCAATCTTGGTGTCCTTTTAGTCATTGTGCCGTCTTCATAGGTCCTATTAATGTGGCTCTGAGAGGCACCTGACTATGTGTTGGGGCCTCCTCCTACTGCTGGGTTCCTTCGAGTTATTAGGTCTGCCTATGTTCCTTGTTATTGAAAACTATCCTAAACTTATGTATGTTCAATGCTAGTGCTCTGCTATGCATGGTACAAAATCAGGCATTCTGTCCTTTTCCAATGCACTTATGTGGAATAAATCACTGTGTGGGGTGCACCTACAAAATGATTATGCAATTCTAGCTATCCCCACTTCTTATGTATGACTTAATATGGCTCTAAGTGTGGTCTCTGGTCATTCCTAAGGATTGTGAGGGGTCTATGTTGCTCCCTCTACGCTCTATCAAGGCTGGGTTATAGTCTAGAGGCCAATCTTTGGGCTATACATCTAGTCGCCTACGCAATTGTGCTCCTAGAGTTTACCTCTAGGCCGTATAGTCATGGTTTCCTCTAGTTTATTGGCTTTGGCGAGCTAGGGTAGATTTCCAGGGGTGTCTTGGTTTCAATCTTGGTTGACTCTGAGCTGTGGAATTGGTCTTGGATGTGTATCTTCTTATTCTAGTTTGTTGGTCCGATTACCAAAATTGGACTTGTCCGATTCTGGATGGTCCGACTCTCAAAGGTGTTCTGATCGGATAGCTTAGTCTGATTCCTACTAGGTCCAATTGAGTGGTAGTCTCACTAAACAAATGAGGTGTCCAATTGGGGAGATCATCCGGTTGGATGGGTGGGTTTCCAATCGGGCTATTGGTTTGATCGGACCAAGGGGTTTGTTTGACTATCAAAGTGTGTCTGACTGGATGACCTAGTGGTCCAGCTCCTAGAGTCGGATGGTCCAATTCTTCCAGTTGGAACTCGAAGATCCGACTGCCCGACTCTGGTAATCGAACTAGACACATTGGTCCGACTGCGAAGTGGCAGGGTGCAACATGACAATTCTGATTGGTTTCTTCAAGCACATCTCACAGCCTCTTGCAAGACTTTCCAGATAGCAATAATGACATACAAGGAGAGTTTTGCATACCTGGATCAGAGGAATAGCTCCAAAATCTAGTGCCCTAATCTCTTTTGCTCAATAGGTCTCTCTCTCTCTCTCTCTCTCAACTAAAAAATGAGGTCTCCCTTGCCACTCCCGGCCTCTTATTGCCATGCCTAGGTTTGCATTTGCCTTAATCTTGCTCCTCTTACTAGCATTTAATCCAAGGTTTCAAATTTTTTCCCTTATTTTTTCTATTTCAGCCTATTATATAGCAACAAAAAACCCTACTATGTGCTCACACTATTTTGATCCTATCCTACCTAAATGCAAACAAAAATCACAAAGAAAACACCTAAACTACTCCAGCCTGCTTTTCCAAATCCAGAAAACCAAAAACCTACTTGCTAAGGAGATCAAATACCTCTTCAAACTTTCTCACTTCCTACCTATCTATATCAAGCTCTAGTTCGGGGATGAAACCCTTACTTCGAAGCTCGATTTGAAGCATACAAGCACTCAAGCTTGAATCCGTTAGTCCCAGCAATGCAACCAAAATGTAGTGGCGCTCAAGCTCAACCGCCAAGACCCATGGACCACTTATTGCTCAAGAGTTTCAAGCAAGCACTAATGGCTACCTCTCACATAGCCAACACGCTATCCCTCTCTACAAGTGTAGTGAGCTTACCTTGATGCCCGATTGAGTTGCTTACTCTCTCGAGCACTCTAATAGCTCCACAATTTGTGATGTGAGCTAAAGCATCCTCATGCCTCTTTTTCTAAGCCCCATCCTCCATAGCCACGTGCAAGATGAGAGAAGAGAAAAGGGGAAGAAGAGAGAGGACGATGGAGAGCTTCACCTCCAAGTTCACTTACTCTCACAAGCTCACTCCCTCACTCCCTCGCACTCCCTCCCTCAAGCACTCACAAGCAAGCAAGAGAGGAGAAGAAGAGAAGAAGAAGATGAATCCATTTTGCCACACACCAAAGAATGGGCTCTCATTCACTTTTTGAACTTTATATACAAGGCCAAAAATCCCTTTTGGGCGGTCATCCCCTTATCCCCTTTTTTACACGGCCGACCATGGCCTAGGTCCTTTTTCCCATTATCCTCCTATCTTCTTAGCTTCCTTCCAATTTCCCATCTACCTTAACAATTTTCATAGGTGAGAACCCGGTGCTCTTAAAATAAATCACGGTGCACCTTGCGCTCTTTTACAAAAGTATTGACTTGCGCTTTTTCTTGTGTGCCTTTCTCCTTGATTTTAGGATTTTTCTATACTTCTTGTGTCCTCCTTCCATTCCAAAATTGCCTTGGCATTGCCTTCTGCTTTTGATTTTCTAGATTTCCCACCTTGTTTGTCTGAGGGTTAACACCTATCTTAAGCTATAGCCAATTTACTAAACATGTCTCTAGGACAACATTATAATGACAAGTCACAAGGGTAAGAATACATCCCACGCTGAGTATACTAAACAAATTAGAGATTCCATGCTAGAAAATGCACCCAGAGAAAGCTTGAAGAGCCTCAATTGCAAGGGGAAATTAGCATTCTCAACCATCTCATGTGTAAACATGAGAATATGCATGCTTATAGACATGCATTGCTACTTTCAAGGGTTGAGAAAATCATATTGTCTAGCCATCAATTGAAGTCTTCCATTGATAAATTAGTGGATTCAACAACCCAAATAAAGTCTTCATTGATAAGTTAGTGGAGTTCAATATGCAAATTATGACCCCAATTCACCCAATGGATACAAATGCAAATGGGTAACAAGGATGCAAAAGAAAAAGCTAAGTCAAACAGTAAATCTTTAGTCCCACTTCAACCACCTAATCCTAATTCTCAAAGTCAATGTATTATTGGATGCTAGGGTATACCCAATAGTTAATATGAAGTAGGAGAGACTTCACAAATGAATGATGACTGTTTGGGCAACATTAATGGTGGAAATATATAAGGTCAAGTACCAAGGGGTCCTTCGCCTTCAAGAAGGTTCCAAAAACAAATTCTCAATCACCTTATGAAAGAGAATCATCAAAATTTGGAAGTCCAATACTTACCAATCATGATCGACTTATTTTGGGATAGTAACCTTTCCATGAATGGGAATTAAAGGATAGAATACTTTTGGCAAAGTATAATGGACAATCATCTTCACTATCTATCGACCTAGAGGAATAGATTTCAAAGTTGGAGTCATATTTTGATATATTCCCTAATAATGATGACATGGAAATTCCCTTTGCTTCATTACACTTGGAAGGGTTCACACACACTTGGTTGTAGTACATTAAGAGAACATAATAGGGGAGAATTGGAATGCATTTAAGATACTCGTGGCTAAAGTTTGTTTCTCCTCTTGAAAAGGAAAAGTTGATAAGAAGGTGGTATCAACTAGAGCAAAGAGGCCTTAGTGTACGGGAATCACAAACCAATTACTCAACCTCACTATGTATATGGAGGCTATAATTGATAGAGCCAAGCTCCATAAGTATATGTATGGCTTCAAAATTTCATTGTTGGTTGATGTTATGGCTCAAAACCCCACTATCCTTTTTAAAGCTATTGAGCTTATAGAAAGGTATGGAAGGAAGTATAGAAGAGAGTCTACATTTCATTCCACTTATGGATAGCCAAGGACAATTTTAAAGTAGGATAGATTGACAATGCTTATGTCAAAACAATAATACATCTAGTGGGGGCTATAGAGTGCCAATTTATCCATCATTTAATATTTCAAGATCTCAAAGCGATATTAGGATAGCAAATAGTCCAAGAATGGATAATAAATAAGGGGACAACAAGCCTAAAAGTACTTCAACATTCAACATTTAGCACTCCAAAATCCATTCCCATGGACTTATCCAAGGAAAGAAAAGAAAGGGGGTTTTGTTTTAAATGTGGTGAGAAGTATACAACTATGTTGAAGGAGAGGAGTCGAGATAGACAAAGGGTTGGAGCTTCTAAGTGAGAGTAGTGTGGACTCTCATTCTCATTATTCATGCATTCTATGTAATACCCTCTAAAGTCTAAGTCACACCATACAAAAGATAAGATAGGTCACAACTGACCAAGCACACACGGACTCATTATTATGGCACACATTTTGATGACAGCTAGATATAGTGTACACTAGATCAATCATAAGTACTAAGCTTGAATCAGCATTTTCCCTCAAGCTCAAGTCAACCTTCTGTACTCCAATTAGCTTCTTGAGGTGAACAAACTTATCTCTACCTAGTGATTTGGTAAAGGTGTCAACTACTTGGTCTTCAATCTTCACATGAAGCAAATCTATTTGTCCTCCAAGTACCATTTCACTAATGAAGTCATAATGAACTTCTATGTGCTTAGATCTAGCATGGTAAACTGGGTTGCTAGACAATAGCACACTACTCATGTTTGTCACAATGTAATATGACCTTCCCGTCCAATTATATATCCATGTCATGTAGCAGTTTCAAGAGCCAAACTACTTCATATGTAGCTAAGGATGCACCTCTATATTCTGCCTCTATGCTAGAGAGAGCAGTTGTTAGTTGCTTTTAACTGCTCTAGCTGATCATACTACTACTAAGATTAAAAGCATAACCATTAGTTGATCTTCTATCATTTACACAGCTAGCCCAATCAACATATGTATAACTTGTTAACTCAAGTCACTTTTCAAACTCATAAAACATGCCATAATCAGTAGTACCCTTCACATACCATATAATCCTCTTGACTGCATCTAGGTGAGGCTTACGTGGATTCTGCATAAATTGTCTAGTCAGCCCCAGTGTAAGTAACTGAGGTCAAGATGAGTAATAATGAGATAGATCATGTTGCCTACCATCTTCCTATACATGATGACATTCTCTATCTCACTGCAAACATCAACAGCAAGTTTAACAATTTGATCTAGTAGTGTTTCCATGGGCTTGGAGCCCCAAGAGAGACACCAAGGAAAAGGGGTTTCTACTGCAAGAAAATCTATCTTATAACATCAACAAGATTTTGTTTCATTCTTTAGAGAAACACAACAAGGAAAAGAACACCACTAGCAAGAAATCTTCATGCAGCATCATAGAAACAATCTCCCACGGCTTTATCTTCAACAAAATTGATCATTTTTTTCATATTCTTCATATTTTTCATCAATCAACAAAGAGAACACAAGAGAAACACCACTTTGAATGGAAAAATATCACATAGTATTCATATTCATTGTCTTCTTAGTTTTCTCTCACAATCTTTCATAGATAGATACATTGTTTTGCATAGAATTAGCTATCTCTAACTCTCTCTTTCTCTCTCAATCAATAGTACATCATCTCCTCACTTTCACTCATAATAATCCTTCTGTGGTTGTGGATGCCCCTTCCAAAAGGTGTCTCTGATATGAAAGGTCACCAAAGCCACTACAATGACTCTTCATAGCTCATCATTGTCACTTCACTCAAGTCTTCTCTTGAGTCTTCAGTAGATGCTTCTTCCACTTCCTTTAACTCTTTTGAAGCTACATTCACCTCTTTCCAAGGCTAGAAAACTTCCCCAAAGTCACACATACATTCAACAGAACACTTACAGAAGATCTACAAATTTACAGAAGCTCACAGAAGATTTCACAAAAAGTTTCATAGAAGGTCAACAGACAGCATCAGAACCACATAACTCATACTAAAACCATTCCAAAATATCAAAAAAACCATTAAATAAGCTTGGAAAAGACCTCAACTTCTATCAATCATCAATCCATGCTTCATACAAAAGAGAAACAAAACAAAACAGAACCTCAACAGAACCTATCAAAATATCAGAGAGCCTCATATTTCTACTGAGGATCATCATGAGCTTCCAAAACATAATCAATATCATCCAAAACACTTTCAAACACTTCCAAAACAACAAGTCATCACTCAAAATCCATCAAAAATCAACCATTCGACCTTCAAAAACAACAAAAATCAACAAAAAAAAATCTGGTCAATTCAGCATTCAACATATCCCCACTCTTAATAAGGGAAGCATCCTGGCAACCTAAGAAAAAGGAAATACAAGTTCATTCAAGAGCTTAAATTGTTGATCTTCAATATCAATCTTCATGAAAATTCCATCCAACCATGACCCCAACTTATAACCTGTATCTCTGATAAATAATACAACGAAAGGAAAGTACCTTTATCCGTAAACACTTCTTAAAATCAACAAAAAAAAACAAACTGGTAAAGGATATAAGAAGTTTCTTATGTCCATCCATCCATCAATTAGCTTCACGATTAGATCCATCTTCATCTTCAACTCCACTTGAGAGAAAAATAATGCATACATTAACACTTGATACAAAACCAGGTAGTCTGAATGGCATACACTCCCAAAAATGGAGAGCACAAAAAAAGTTTTTCATTAAGAAAAAAGATGATACAATCATGAAAACTCTATTTTGTTAAGTAGGATGAAGATGTTTCTTCTTAAATTGCATACTCAATTTAAGAAGTTCCAAGGCTTTGTTCTCATCTACAAAGTACTGAGGTACATTTTGGAGGAACTGGAGACAACACATCCTTTCTAGTAAGAGGATAAACTTGCTGGGGAAGGCTTGTGCAAAGTAATACAGTAAATCCATTTGAGTAGCAGCTACATCCACATTTGGATCTATGATCGATTGGGGGATACTCTTTTGAGTATTCAAATGAGATTGATGATGCATGAAGGCAAGATACCAGCAAAAATGAGCTACAAGGTGAACACTGGTATCCTCAAAAGTAACATGTACTCTAGCAAAATGAAGATAAGAATTCAAACATGCCACAGACATATCCCAAGACCCTGAAATAAAAGGCCAAGTCCTGTCATAGAATCATACAGCATCCATTTTTATTGCGACGAAGAATGTCATAATCATAGCCAGGTGTATCCAGCATTGTCTGGGGAGGAAGGTTAATATAATCAGATGGAGAAGACAATGGAATAAGAGGAGAAGATTGTAAGGAAGGATAAGATAAATCATAGAATGAGGGTAAATGAAGTGATAAGGAAGGTGGAAAATATGGAGAATGCATCAAAAAGGTTTGAAGGGAATTTGCCGACTCCTTAAGAGGGCTAAAAATTGGTCATACACTTTATAAAGTCTAATTAGGATATTTAATGAGATGATTAGGAGAGCTGCTATGCAACCTCTTTTTGCAAGATCCTCCAGGTATTGGACATAAGTTTTCAGTTGTGACATCGAAAGAGATGAAGATTGGGACTAAAGATTTTCCGCTTCCTGAAGAGGTAAGATTTTTTGAAGAGATGTTATGCAGACATGAAAAAGTTTTTTATTTCTTTCCACATGAGATTGGATGCGTTGATGCTAGGGTTGTGATGCCTATGGTTATTTTTACCATTCCGCATGTCCCTTGGAATCTACGGCCTAATGTGCCGAGGGCTCACTTGCCCAAATTTGTAGAGCTTTTGAATGAGTGGATAAGAATGGGGATTCTAGAGCCATCTTTAGTTCCATATTCTAACAGATGGTTCACAGTTCCTAAGAAGAATGGGATACTCAGATTCATACAAGACCTACAACCAGTAAATAAGGCCACTATTCAAAATGTTGGTGCTAGACCTATTGTGGATGATTCTACTAAATCTTTTGCTGGACGTGCTATCTATTCTCTTGGAGATCTTTATTCTGGATATGATCAGTTTCAGCTTGCCCTTGAGAGTAGGGATTTTACTACGATGAAGACACCTTTAGGCCTTGTCCGAATGTGTATGCTTCCACAAGGAGCTACTAATTTGGTTGCCCATCTAATGAATGGAATAAGCAAGGTTCTACGAGATTTTATTCCTGAGCTTACTATGCCTTTCATTGATGACTTACCTATCAAGGGTTGCTTAGAAGAAGGAAAATATGATTCTTTAGACGTCCATGGATGCAGATTCTTTGTGGCTTCACATATTAGAGATGTTGAGAAGATTCTTTGCAAACTAGAGGAAGTGAATCTGACCTTGTCAGGGTTGAAGTCAATTTTTGGTGCCAGAAAAGTTTTGATTGTTGGTCATATGTGTGGATATTATGGTAGGAAGCCTTCTCCTGCAAAGGTTGATGCCATAAAGAAGATTGCGAAGACTTGCTCTTCACTTCGGAGGTTTGCAGGTTTCTTGGAGCTTGTGTGTTTTATCTTATTTGGAAATCCATTTTTAATGTGAAAATTATTTTGTTTTAAAATATATATTTTTGAATTTTTAAATATACTAAATAGTCTCTAAAAATTATGAAAAAAACTTAATAACTTTCTAGAATCATTGTCTTCATGGAAAAAATATCATTGCCTATAAGTTTGCAATAAAAAGTTTTATAAAAATTTATTTGTGTCATTCTTAGGTCATTTTTAAGCAAATTATATCCCATGCTTGGAGGATGAGGAAGACTGGATGCATGTCCTTGCTAGGATCAACTTGCCATTCTCAGATCATGAGGCATACGAGTAAGCCATCAAGACAGTTGGCAAGTCAAAAGACACACCCTCCATACCAGTCTGCATAATGGCAGGAGCCCTTCGTGGGCGACCTAAACCTATCACATTTCAAGTGCCAAATAACAAGAGGGAACTCCAAGAGATTCTGGAGTATTTGACTGGCAAGCTAGCTGGCAATCTAGCAGCAAACTTCAAGCCACTCCAAGATCTGTTAGACGAACCAAGGTGGCAATGGACCAGGGTGCATGACTTAAACCTCATGTACAATTGGGCCCTAGTCCCTGATTAGAGACAAGCGATATACCCAAACCTAGGAGACGATGAGAAGGTAAAAGAGGAATGATATCAGGTTCAGAAAAAAGAAGAGAAACATATAAAGGAAAACGATAAGATATGAGGGAATAAGACAAAAGATCTGCAGAATGAAATTGATAGAAAGAATAAAGAAAATGAAAATCCTGGAAAAAGGAATCAATAAATAATGGATGATCAACAAGATAGCTCAAGAACTAAGACTGTAAAGGTTGGATATCAGATTTGTGGAATACACTATTGAGACAACGAGGTTCTCAAGTGGCAATCTCCAAAGGTGGATACTAAGCATGTCCTTTACACCAAGATATCTACTTATGATAAGTCTTCAAACTCTGTGCTAGCAAAAGCTCCACTGAGTGCACATACATAACAACTTGCAAGATCACATCCCCACATAAACATTTAGATATTTCTCATCAGGGATCTGCAAAAATGGCCTATAAGATACATAAAATATAATAACTGAACTTCATGGAAAACCAACTCATCCACTAATCGATCAAAAATAGCTCTCAAGAAATCTACAAACCAAATATTTGACCATCCATCCTCTGGAGGCTCCAAATCCACATTGCTTAAGGATATGTATAAGGAAAATCTATGATGATGATATTTAACCCAAAAGGAAGGAGGCGGTGACACCAAGTCAGTATAGCAAATAAAATCTTCCTACACACAAGCCATGCATTGTTGGAGGCATTCTACTTTAGTAGAAAACCCATCACACAGCTTAGCTTTATGCTACAATTGGTCAAGCTCCTCCCTAGAAGATATGACTGAAGAAACTACAGGGGCTAGAGGAGGAATAGAAAGAGTGGCAACTTTCTGATTAAGCTCCTCAATAAGCTTCTTTTGGGCCTCAATAGTTTTTTGGAAATGTTGCAGTTGACCTTCACAAATTCCCAATTTACGAGCTATCTCTAACATCTCCTCAAGAGCTGCATTTTTGTCAATTGTTAAGGACAAATTCTCAGCTTTTAATGTAGCTACTTTAGCTTCCAGCTCCTGAATTTTGACTTTTTGGTTATCCATCAAAATAGTCACCTTAGTCATCTACTTATCAATGTCACTCAGGGTAGCTTTTGCTAATGCCAAATCCTTCAAGGCTTTACTCAACTAGCTGGTCAATGAATCCACTTTGTCTTGCAAGGAAGTATACACTCCTATGTAAATAAACTGAAGATAGGATGTAAGGGAGGTCTCCAATGTAGACTAGACACCAGAAACTATCTGAGAGAGCAACGGTCCAGCTATCAATGTATGTAGGGAAGTAGGAATCTGTTGATCTAGTTGTCCATCTCTCTGAGCTGCAAATATGTTAGGACATGAGAGGAACGCATGAAGGGAACTACTAGAAACATGCGGAGTAGTATCCTTGACCAGAGGATTTGTAGCTGATACTACAAAAACCCTTTAGTACGTCAGCACTTAATTCGAGAAAATCTTGGAGGGGGCTCATCCTCTGAATTTGAGTTTTTCTGTAATGGGGGAAGGGATGGAACACGAGGTGGTGGCTACTTCGAAAGAGGAGTAGGATTAGCCATTGGCACACCACCAGGAGGAGGAGCAAGAGTGATAATCTTCTGAAGGAAAGCACCATAAGACACATTATTTCCCTGACCTTTTCTAACTATTTGGAAATGTTGATCCATCTTGGTTAACATGAAGGTTGACCATTTAAATTTAGCCCCTTCCAAGATCTGAACAGAAGCAGTGAAAAGATCCTTGGAGAGACATTTAAATGCAGGCTTGCCGTCTTACGTGAAACTGGCAAAGTTGCTTCCATATCGGGGAGGCGATATGAGCAACAGAAACCCCTGAACTAGTAATAACCTTGCTGGACACCAAAGGGGTGGACATCTCCTTCTGAAGAAGGGAAAGGATCTCTTCAACTGTCATTAATTGGTTTCCACTAGGGACAAAAGAAGTTGAAAGAGGCAAACACAATGCATCATTGATGTTGGTTGTGGATAAGCAAAAGCGTCGGTTATAAACCAAGTCAGACTGGTTCTTGTATGATGATAGAAAGGAGTAGCAGAGCTTGTTATCCACCACTGGCAGAAACTTCAGGGCCACAAAATGACAAAGACCAGCACGACGAATACAATCCACCTCCAAAAGGAGGGAATAATCATGTACTGGTAATGGCACATGTTGAATCACAAGTGGGGGAGTAGAGGAAGACGATGCCATTCAGACTACACAAGATGTATACACACACACAACCAAGAAAAAATAGGAAAATTTCCTACAAAGAATAAACAAAGCCACAGCTAAGAAGGATATCACAAAAAAGTCGCAATAGAGAAAAAAACAGGACTAGACCAAACTTCCCCAAACAAACCACAGCCTACATAAAAAATTTGACATGACCTACATACATGTGCAATCGAAAGCTTTGTGATATGCATGACAATCAAGCACCCCAATCCCCATAATCAAGCACACAAAAATAAATATATAAGTTCCAACATACCATAGCCCAGACACTAACTCGACCAAAAACAAAATGACTAACTCAGACCATCATGGAAAAATACAATTGACCTCTGGACTAAGGAATCCCAATCCCCGTAATCATTGAGCGTACACCTAAAGGGCGGTGAAGTGAGCAAGTGATCACTATCGCATTCATTTTAATCAATGAAAAATTGGTTTGCAAGTCATTTTTAATTAAACCCTTAATGCATGGTAGATTGAATTTGTAACCCAACCCCACTCTGACAAAATAACTAACTAATTGGATTGGGGGTCTCTAAAAATGTAGTTCATTATTATTATTATATGATGTTTGGCGCAAAGCACATGCATCCGTGACTTCGAGGGGTTTATTTTAATTACAATTTAAATGTGTATGTGCACTAGTGCGTGTGCACATGCACTATGAATGGATTTTGATTTGCAAATTACGTGGATTATGGTGCAATAGTGCACGTGCAATGGTGGGGTTCCTTTTATAATTAACAATAGAGCTCATTTTAATTACAATTTATGATGTGCAGTGTGTTCATTTGGTGGTGGGTGCAATGGTCGGTAAATTTTAAATTACAATTAATGGTGTATTATGGTGTACATGGCAGAGGGAAGAAGGAAAGGAACCTAGCGGTGGGTGGATAGCAAGGTCTGAAATGTACTCCGCGTCCAAAGAATCCGCACAAAAGAGAAAAAAAATCCACATGTGGTAATAATAAGGTGACTAGCTGCCTCCTGTCAAATACAAACCAAAAGACGAATACCATGATGCACCAAAGAAAAAGATGGGGAACTTGTGCAATGTGGATGATCATATCATTAGGGAAGGGGAATTGGAAAATTTTTATGGGTCTGTTTTAAGATTTATCGGTCATTTATTAGGATTTTGGGTGGGGTGTTCCGTTTAACATTAAAGCTGTGTGTTTGGTTTTGTTTTAGTTTGGTATGTATGTTTTGTTTTTTTTTTAAATTGTGGAGATGGGTGGTGGAAGGGTCAAAAATATAGATAAGATTGGTTTTTAGGTTGTGTGTTTGTGATTATTGTTTGTTTGTTTGTTGTTTGTTCTTTTTTTTCTCTCTTTTAAAGAAAAGATAAATGAGGGTTCCAAAATGTAAATGGGTTTGTGAGCTTTATTTTTGGTTTGTTTAGTGTAGTATTGGTTGGTTTAATGATGTTGGGTGTGTGTGGTTTTTTTTTTTTGGGTTTTTTTGTTGTTTTTTTGTGGTGTTTTGTTGGTTTGTTTTGTTTTTCTTTAAATGAGTTTATATAGGTAATGTAAGCTCATGAAATATTGAAAAACATATGGAAGAGTGTGTGATTTTTTTTCAAGTTTTTTTGGGAAAAAAATAACATTTTTATTGATTTTTAAAATATTTTTTTAAATTTTTATGAATTGTAAAAGGATTTTGAAAATTTTAATAATATTTTCTGTCATTTATTCATGTGCGTTCAACAAAGAAAAATGATTCCAAAAATCAACAATTGATCAAGAAAATTTCGGTTATTTTTTGTGATTTTTTATTTTTTTAAATAGATTTTTTATGCTTTTTTAAATTATTTTATGGTTTTTGGTGTTTCTAATGGATTTTTTAAATGGGTTCCGGTTTGAAAATTACATTGAACAGCTGCTAGCACATATGAACTACGCAGGAACGGCTACGATGTGTGAATGGCTGCTAATATCTGCACCACTGCATGAACAAGGGGACACACGTGTTTGCACGTGTGAACAGCTGCTAAACAGCTCATGAGCAAGTCACGGCATGATCTAGGAGACACAAATTGCACAGGAATGGCAGCTACAAACGCGTCGGAAACACTAGTGAGAGGCTCACACATGAACAACCGCAAGAAGACATGTGGCAGAGGGCGGGTGTGCAGGGGGGCTAAGGGGGAGGAGGGTAGGGTGAGGGGTGAAGGGAGAGTGGTGGGGAATAGTGGGGAATGCTGCAGGATTGGAGGGTGGGAAGGGGGGCTTAGAAAGGGGTGGGAGGGAAAGGGGTGAAGGGGGGTGTAGGAAGGGGTGGGGGGAAAGGGGCTAGCGGGTGGGGTGTGGGGTGGGGCATCGGTGCGGCGATGGCAAGGGACTGGCGGGGCGGCGGGCATATACCAAAGGGCAGCGAGGGCCACAGTGGAAGGCGACGATGGTTGTGGTGACCCATGGTGTGGGATAGCTCCGTCTAGCGAGTGGTGGCGCCAACATGGAGGAGGGGCAGCAGCAATGTGGCAGAGGGGGTGGCACTAGGCAGTCAGCGGGCACAGAGGCAGGCGCTGCGCGAGGAGGGAGAGAAGAGAAAGCGAAGGCGGAAGGGGAGGGGGAGGAAGAAAGGAGAAGAAGGGGGGGGGGGAGGAGGGAGGCGAAGAGAAGGAGGAGAAGAGGAGGAATAGAGGTAGGGAGGAGGAGGAGGAGGAAGAAGAAGCAACAGGAATAGGGAAAAAGAAAGAGAGAGAGAGAGAGAGCGAGAGAGAGAGAGGGGGGGAAGGAGCAAAGAAGGTTGTGTCGGGGAGAGAAAGAGAGAAAGAAAGAAAGAAAGAAAGAAGGAAGAGAGAGGAGGAGGGAAGGAGGGGAGAGAATGGAACCGTCAAGGAGGGGGAGGGTTTTTTTGCATTTAAAAAAATTAAAAAACAATTCTTATTGAATTTTTTTTGTTAAGAAAAAGAAAAATCAAAGGTAGTCTTCCCCTCATCCCGTGCACTAGCGTGGGGCGGGGGTAAAAAAAAATTTCAATGCCAGAACCCGTAGACGATCGGGACACCATCATGGGGGTGCAACAGATGCTTCAAAAGACGTGTAAATTGAAAAACATGGATGTTCACACGCAACGCGAGAGGCATATACACACGTAAAAACACGAAAAAAATTTAATAAAACCAAAACCATGCATTGAAATGAAATGCTGTAAAAATAGAAAATGTGTGGAAAGGCAAGGGGAAGATGGTGGAAAAATGCAACAGGGGGTCCGGGGAGAATGCAAGGCATTCACATGGAAAAAATGCAAAAATCCAGGTTGAAAATGCATACGGGAATTAATATTGGAGAATCCATTTATTGAAACGAAGTGTGAGAAGAATGAGAAATATGATAAAGAACATGCCCAATAATCCTATCACATCAAAATACAATTCCGATCAAGATAAGATGTGTTCACATAGGAAAAACCCAACAATCATATCCGAAAAAGGATTCGAAAATTAATAGATAATGATCCATCCACCGGAATAGAGGCCAGTCAAAAGGAGAAATGTCAGCACACAAATGATCTTCAAGACTGGCACATTAGAACTCGGTTTCGATGGGATTAGGAGGTAATCACATGGAAATAATAATAAAACGAAGCTCGAAAACACTTATAAAAATTAATAATGAAAAATTCGTAGGTCAGAACAAGGCAATGGAAAAAGGAGAAATGGGCAGCAAGGGGGGTTGGTCGAGGCTAGTCACTCAGAATTGAATTTTGAGGAGAATAGGGCAAGTTCACATGGAAAAAGGACAAAAATAAGCACGAAAACTCGCAAAATTTAATAACGAAAAAACCATACGTCAAAAGGACAGGGTGTAAAAAGGAAAAATGTCATATGGAAGGTGTAGGACAACATTGCTACATCAGATCAGTGTTCTGAAACAACAAAGGATAGTTCACATGGAAAATCATTCAATGTACAAGAATTGCTTTAAAAATTAATAACTTTCAATCCGTTGCTCAAAATAGGGGGTGAGAAAAATGAAAAATGTACAATTTAAAGGGATACACATGGATGCAAGGTTGGATTTGGGTTTTTGTAAACTTAGGATGTGTGCACATGGAAAAATAACCAAAAGATCCTGTAAAGAAAAATAACAATAGAAATGGCTTGGTAGATAAGGGAGACAAGGGTTGGTGGGTGGGCAAGGGACCCATTAAGGTAAAGTGAAGACATGGGATATACACAGATTCTGTGAATGACATATGCAAGATGTATGCTTGGCAAATGTGCAAGGACGTGTCCCCACTCTTAAAACCTTATTGTGTAGGGTGAAATGACTCCGCATGAACACAAGACGTGTCCTCGGATTGTACGTTAACGTCCCCACACTTAAAAACATGACCATCACTGTCAAACAAAAGGTGTAGGGTTAGAAAAACTTGACCCAGTTTTCCAAGCATTGCGATTGATTATTGATATTGCATCTTGTGTCACAATCGACTGCAGGAGGTACCAAGATGTCTTCATAGCATACGTCTAGCGTGGCAGGGGCCACCCAGTAGCACCCAAGGAGGCAGCTTTGCTGACGAAGGCACAAGAATTCGGGTCATCACGAAAGATATTGCACTGGCGCATAGTGGGGAGGAAAGAACAGTCACTCCTCCCTCACTCGATGAATCTCGTAGAAAACCCCATAACGTACACCCGGTTTAGAAATTGACAATGAAAATGGGATAGAAGGAGTATGCCACGGTGCACAGTTGATGGTGCATAAGTGTGTCCAACCCCGACTGGCATAGATGCAAGCAGGAAGGCCCATGAGTCTTATGGTGCAGTGTACAGAATAGGGTGGCGTGTCCTATGATGACTGTAGAGACCCATCCCATGGGTGTGTAAGAAAGGAAAATATACCTTGTGTCAAGTGTTGTAACATCCCTCAATCTCACCTCTCGATGATTGTTTTGAGGACACACCAGTCACACTCGACCCCCCTCTGACTGACACTCTATTTGAGAATATAGAAGGGCAACCTGATCCTTACACCCATTATTGTTATCCTCACAATCGCTTGTGCAAAGGTTGTATGCCTTGTGTGCATTTGATGGTGCATTAGTGTATCCCACCTTGTGCTGGCATACAGTGCAAAAAGAAAGGCTAGGGAGCCTTATAGTGCAGTGCACAAGGACATATCATGTGTTGTACATTTAGAGGTCAGCCCGTGCGTGCAACCCTCTATTCCACATAGCTCACCTCTCATTTGAATTGAAGGGAAAGGACTGGTCACTCACCCCACCCTCTGTCTCACGCTCTGTTGATAATACAAAGGGCAACCCATACTCACAGCCCATCCTGTTAGGATGAAAGCTCGCATCACTCAATTGTTTGTCGATGAAGATCAGCTTTGCCTGGTTAATGGTATCAACATGGATTGGTTGATGAAGAAGCCTACCCAGGGAGATAGCCAATAAGTTTGATGCTCAAATTACGTATTGGGAACTTGGTCTGTTGTAGGAATCAGGAGCACTAGAGAGGTTATAAAATTTAACACACCAAGGGAGGTGGCTTGAAAACATCGTATGCAAGATTTCGGCTAGAGATTCAGTGATCCTAGACTGTGGGGTGTTACCATCTTTTTCCACTACCAGCTTTCCATCCAAGGGGTGTGTGCATGTGGTCTTGGAACGAGGCCTGTTATGACAAGGAATTGCTTCCTTTTCTCCCATAATAGTTTTATTTTATTTTATTGTTTTTTTTTCTTTTACCCTACTCTCGAGGGTGTTTCCATCTTTTCCTGAAGAATAGGTCGGCATGATAGGGACCAAAGTCCTTTTCTCTCATGATTGATATATTTTTATTTTATATTTTTTTCTTTTTCTTATTGTCTTTGAAGCATTGAATGGCATGGATGCCATAGATCAGAACCATCCTCGCCACCTTTATTGCATCAAACCAAAAGGAAGCCAAGGGGAGGGAGAACGCAGTTGTGAGGGCTATCAAGATGGAGCCATATCATTAGAATCAGCAAGAGGGTTATCAGGAGCCAGCTCAACCATTGTGCAAATAATAATGAAGCTATTGACGATGATTGTCAAGATCCCCAAGGAGGGTAATACTTCTTGAGATGATAGCCATTAATAAGGGATCATCCAAAGCAACAATTGTCTAGACTTGGACTAAGCCATTCGGATTGACGACAAGTACCTTATAAGGGCCCATCTAGTGTTATTGAAGCTTGTTAGGAAACTTGCCAAATCCCGAATCATAGGCTAGGACAAGATCACCTTCCTTGAACTCCTTGTGCTTGATGAAGCTGTCATGATAGGCCTTTCGTCAGGCTTGCATGGCTTCCATGCACTGTAGGGCCATCCTACAAGTCTCGTTTAGACATTCCAAGTGTAGGAGATGGCATTACAGGGACTCGTCATCTCCCAAGCGCTCCTTGATAGCCACTCATAGGGATGGAAACTCCAATTCAAGAGGAAAAATGCCTTCTGTACCATACACTAGTTGGAAGGATATGTGTTCTGTAGCTGCCTTATGGGAGGTTCTATACACCCAGAGAGCCTCTCTAAGTCGATCATCCCAAAGCAATGTGGGCAATCGTCCTTGTCAAGATCGAGCAAAGGATGCGATTCCATCCTACGAGTATCGTCTAGACATTCCAAGTGCAGGAGACGGCGTTGCAAGGACTCGGCATCTCCCTAGCACTCCTTAATAGCCACTCGTAGGGAGAAAAACTCCAGTTCAAGAGGAAAAATGGCTTCTGTACCATACATCAACTCGAAGGGTGTATGTCTTGTAGTTTCCTTATGGGAGGTTTTGACGCCCAAAGGGCCTCTGTAAGTCAATCATCCCAATCATGGCAATGTGCGGCAATCATCCTTGTCAGGATCCAGTAGAGGATGCAATTGGTGACTTCAACTTGGCCGTTGGCTCTAGGGTAACAGGGGGTGGACTTGCGATGACAGATCTTATATAGCTCTATGAGTTCTTCCATGACCTTATTAATGAAATGAGTACCTCTATCACTTAATAGCTCTAGGGGATTGCCAAAACGGGTGATGATTTTCTCATATAGGAACAAGGCCATGCTATTTCCATCATCTTGCTTCAGAGCTTCAGCTTCACACCACTTGGTGACATAATCTGTACATACCATGATGTATCTATTCTGCTTCCATCTAGAGGGGGGTTTGATTGGACCTACGAAGTCAATGCCCCACTTCTTGAATGGCTTCAAGGGAAGGATAGGTTGGAGTGGCATGGCACTGGTCTTGGTGGCTTTTCCCATCCATTGACATGCATCACATTGCTTACAGTAGTCATAGGCATCCTTATGGAGGGTCGGCCACCAGTATCCTACTAATAGAGCCTTTATGATTGTTGCTTCTCCTGCAAAGTGGCCTCCACATGGCTCGTCATGGCAAGCCTTCATAACAATCCCAATCTCGTCTCCTGCAACACATCTTTTGAGCGCTTCATCTTTGCCTTTCTTGTACAGTGTGCCGCCTAGGGGGGCTAATTCTAATAGAAGCTTCTTCCTTTCCAGACTAGAGATACCAGGAGGATACTGTTGGATTGCCAGTAGGTTGGCGATGTTTGTATACCAAGGGGTGACAATTTTGACTAAAAAGAAGGAAGCATCAGGGAGGTCTAGATCATCCTACTCCTCGTCTGCATTCTACAGGATACGCGACAGATGATCAGCCAAAACATAGGAGCGACCACATTTCGTGATTACCTCAAAGTCAAACTCCTAGAATAGAAGGAGCCATCTCATCATTGTTTCCTTCACATCTGCTTTGTTCATTAGGAAGGTCAGGGCCTCATGATCCACATAAAATTTAAAATGAGTTGACAGCAAGTAGTGGCAAAACTTCTCTAGGGCAAACACCATTACCAAACACTCCAGCTCTATCACACTATAGTTCCGCTCTCTCTTAGTGACCTTTCTGCTTTCATAATAAATGGGTTGATCCAGCTTCAAGGATCCCTTCTGGCATAGGACTACACCTAATCCTTCAACTAATGCATCAATGTGTACATGGAACTCCTTCATTCAATCAAGAGGTTGCAAGATGGTGCCTCAATTAGACACTGGTTCAGAGTGCTGAAGGCTTTGTCACATTCTTTTGTCCAAATAAACTCAGTATCTTTCCTTAGAAGCTTATGTAGGGGGACTACCTTTGTTGCAAAATGGGCTATGAACTTTTTGTAGTAGCCCACATGGCCTAGAGATCCCCTCAACTGTTTGAGGTTGGTTAGTGCTATTAAGGCTGCGATCTTCTCAATCTTTACAGGGTCTGTTGATATCCCTTGTGCAGAAACAATGTGGCCCAACAAAACTTTAGAAGAGACTCCAAATATGCATTTTTCGGGGTTGAGGAATATCCCATACACCTGGCATCGATCAAAGCATTGCTCCAAATGTCCCCAATGTTTAAGGATCAAATTGTAAATACAAAAATCATCCAGATATACCTCAATAAAGTCATGCAGATGATTTTGGAATGCTACCATTATGACTCTCTGGAAGGTAGCAGGGGCATTGCAGAGCCCAAACGGCATCACCTTGTAAGCATAGGTCTCCCATTCGTGGTTAAGGTTGTTTTGGACTGATCTTCTTCTGCTATCTGCACTTGATTGTATCCACTAAAGCCATCTAACAAGGAGTAAAGCTCATGTCTTGCAATTGTGTCTAACAGTTGGTCTGTAAAAGGGATAGGAAAGTGATCCTTCTTGGTTTTGGAATTCAATTTGCTGAAATCCACACATATGCAAAGCTTACCATTCTTCTAAGGCACGACCACGATGGGCGAAACCCATTCACTATTAGCCATTGGATAGATGAATTCGGCTTCCAAAAGCTTTAGTAGCTCGGCTTTCACTAAGGTGGAGTAATTTGGATTCATGCACCTCTTTCATTGTTGTATTGGCTTAGCATCAGGCTCCAAGTCAATGTGATGCTAACATATTGTGGGATCAATCCCTTTTAGGTCTTTATAGGACCATGCAAACACATCTAAATTCTCCTTCAATAAGTTGTACAAGATCAACAACTCCCCTTCTAGCAGGCTACTACTACCCACCTTCAAGTAGCATTCAGTGCCATGTACATCCACAAAGGTTAACTGCCTTTCACCTTCCACTTCACGGATGAAGGTCCCACAGAGTGCTTCTGGGTATAGATTCTACTCCTTCAAGTGGGTGGTGTCTTCTTCTGATGTCCCACTAGACTCAACTTCTTGTTTCAATGAGGACTTGGGTTGTTCCTTGGGATGCTGAAATGGTATCAGGGATGTCTCAGATTTGGTTTGGGTTGTTCCTTGGGATGTTGAAATGGTATCAAGGATGTCTCAGATTTGGTTTGGATATTAATTACCTCAAATCTTGAGGACTTCTCTTCTAAGGATGCATCCAGGAAGGTCACATAACAGGGACACTCGAAATTTTGTTGGGCCCTTGGGGGTGGTGCTTGTTGACAATGGGCATCATCATCATCCTTTCTTGGAAAGGGTGGATGAGGGTGGTAGGAACCACTGATAAAAGATGAATTATTTTTTCTTAATCCATTTCTTATAAAGGCTTTGCATATGAGAAGATCCATTTACCATTCCAAAGGGTACCATCATCATTCTATCCACAACAGCATAAAGTCTTCTACTTCTAAGGCTTTTGGGACTCCCTCTTCATCTATGCCTTCTTCGAATGGAATAGATTCTTCTATCTCGCTTTCATAATCTTCTTCTTTAGGCTCATTATTGTCCTCTTTAGGCTCTGACTCTACCTCTGTAGGAGCTTTGTAAGAGAACAACGCATTCTCTCCTTCGCCATCTACCTCTATCTCTAGCTCTGCTATGGCCATGTAATAGGGAGAGCAATACATCCATGCTTCTATCTCACTGTCAGTAGTGATTTCAGATGTCATTCCTAGCTTAGGTAGAAAGTATTCATCCATTGACAAGGACTTTGCATCTTTTGGGAGTTGGCTTATAGTGCTCACTATTAGGGATTGTGCCTCTGTTTTCTTGGGGAGGATCTATTTGATGGCCTCTTCTTCTCCTGATGTACCATTTGTTACTTCATTGGAGGAGTCTATTACGACTTAGAAGGATGTGGATCCATTTCCTTTTTGCAATCCATACAACTTCAATACTACTTTATTGGGTCCTTTGCCTAGGGTTAGGGTCCCTTTGAACCAATCCGTCCTAGCTCTTACTTCAAAAAGCCAAGATTTTTCCAACAACAGAGGGTATCAAGCCCCGTAGGAATTTGGTTTGACCACTAGATATGTCAGCCAATAGTCTCTTCCTGCAAGGGTTGTCTTTACATATGGGAGAATACCCAATGATTTGATTCTACTTTGGTTTGCCAATCTGATGAGCCACTGTGCAGGTTGCATTCCTTGCAATCCTAGATCCTTCATGTCACATCTGTCATTATGTTTACTGATGAGTCTCCATCAATCAATGCATTTGCAACAAAGCACCCTTCAATCCATATGCCAATCGCTAGGTTTCCAGGATCCAAGAAGGCTTTAGCCACATCTACTTCCTTTGCAAGTTCTGAGGCTCTGTTGGACTTGGTCGCCACAGAAGGAACAATTCTTAAGCCTCTCCTTCTAGTCAGTATGCTTTTGAATTTCTTTTGACATCTAGAAGACAATATCAACTATCGAATGTTAAGTTTGGTTTAAAAGTGTCTAGGTCTTTGACCAAATCATACTCTTTAATATGTCAAGAATCGTGTGGTGGGGGGACTTGCTTGAGTTGCGGTGCCAAACACACACTGTATACACAAGAGGAAGCTCACTCAAGAACACAAGAAGAGAGATGGAGGCCAAAATGTTTTCTTGCTGATTTTTTCTTCTTCTTCTACACACTATACAATGTACACAAAGTATAGATAAGATACAACACAAAGAAAAGTGGCCTACTAAGTCAACAGTGCATAACCGACTACACTAATCGACTGGCGCTATGTCTTTGCCAGTTGCAGGTAGGTGTAACAAACTAAATATAATAAGTGATAAGTTAGTGGCCATGTGAGTATCATAATGGCCACCAACATGCTAAGTGTAGACGTGTGGACCCATCTAGCCAGGCGGTCCATCATCAATGTCTGCACGTATTGATCTTGCCATCTCAACACTCCCCCTCAAGCTCAACTCTATCTCTGCAACTCCAAGTAAGATTTGGAACTTTCGAAGCTTCTCTACACCCAATGCCTTTGTCAAAATGTCAGCTATCTGATCCTGTGTGCTGACATATACCAAGTCAATCTCTCCTGCAAGTACCTTCTCTCTCACAAAGTGGTAGTGCATCTCAATGTGTTTTGTCCTAGCATGGAACACTGGATTCCTAGATAGCTGTATGTTGCTCATGTTGTCACAATGAATGACAACTGGACCATCTCCCTGCACATCCAAATCACCTAATAACTTTTGCAGCCATACCACCTCACATGCTGCCATAGCAGCATCTCTATACTCAGCCTCTATACTCGATAAAGCAACTGTAGGTTTCTTTTTGCTGCTCCACGTAACTGATGCACTACCAAGGGAAAACATGAATCCACTTGTAGATCTTCTGTCTGACATGCTACCAGCCCAATCTGTATCTGTGTATCCAAAGACCTGTACGTCCTTACCTGCCTCATAAAAAAGTCCATAATGTAAAGTGGACTTCACATACCTCAATATACGTCTAACTGCATCCAAATGAGGCTTTCTAGGCATTTGCATAAATTGACTCACAAGGCCAACAGCATAGCTCAAGGCTGGCCTTGTGATAGTCATGTAAATCAAACTCCCTACTATCCTCCTGAACATAGTAGGGTCTTATATCTCATCCCCAACATTAGCACTCAACTTCACATTTTGCTCCAATGGTACTGAAAGAGACTTACATGCTGTCATACCATAGTTGGATAACATATCCAAGCCATACTGCCTTTGGGATAGCCATATACCATCATCACATCTGATCACCTCAATACCAAGAAAGTATCTCAGCTCACCCAGATCTTTCATCTCAAACTTCTTCTTCAAGAAGTCCTTAACTTCAGCAATCCCATTGTCACTGTCACCTGTAATAATCAAGTCATCCACATAGATGACTATGATGACCAACCCTACATCTTCCTTTCTCACATAAAGTGAGTGATCAGCTCCCATTCCGTTCCCCTAAAACAACGTAAATCGGGTAAGACGTAACTCTAGGTCATCGTTCTCGTTATTTGTTTTGATGATGATGATCATCCCGCTGTTCTTCGAGATTTTTGAGAAAAGTTCCTGGCTAACCGGGACCACCCAACCGTAGGACGGACCCATGGCCCATCCTCCGCACTTTCCTCGGTTTGTTTTAGTTATGTAATTATCTAACACATTAATTTGATATATAACAATCAGCTTCTTTAATTAATCCTGTTAAGCACTGGTTCCTTCACGTAATCTTATCACGTGACATAGAAAAACAATATCAAGCAAGTTCTTTTTTCTTTTTTACATTTCATCATTTTATCTTGAAATACAAGGAGTTCCGCCCGTAGGCTTGTCCATAATCTGCTCGAAGGCTATCCAGTGATCCTCAGGGATCACTATTCCAAGCTTCCGCCCGTAAACTAGTATGCGGGCCTCGAGATCCAATCCCGAGTCACGTTAGTCTCTTGTGCAGGACCCGGAAGGCGAGGGATTTATGGCCAGAGCCCCCCCTGGCACCCAAGCGTCCTCCTACTCCAAGTAGAGCTCAACGGAGAGACCTCTCGCAGCGGGTTCGGTCCACGTTCCTGGCGCGGTGAACAACCCCCTTGGTTAGGGTTAGGCAGGTAGTCGGGGGTAACTGAAACTGCCTCTTCCTTCAGGCCTTTAACCTGAAGTATAGGTACTCATTTAATTTGTAATTCATAATTCAAATAGAGCCCTAAAATCTCTAGCAAGCACAAACATTTCTGTTAATCAACCGAGTTGTTTGGCAAACTGCTAAGGAAGTGTTCTTTCCTTTTGAGCGTATCAGCACTCGTTCCCAAGGTGTCTTGTAAATTGGCAAGATCCTTTACATTCCGGTGTAGGGCATACCTTATTAACCCAACTTGGTCAACCCTAAAGTTCCTTAGATATGCTAGTTTCCAGTTTACAACTTTTCTTATTTAGAAGGATATCCAAAAATACGTCCTTTTGCAAGATAACTTGTGTAGGGATCTGCCATCCTTGATGAGGGTTTTTACCCTTTCTCCTTGTGAATCAATCACAAGACTAAATGATTTCGTACTTGCTGCGCAAGTCCTGCAATGGAATAATCTGCTTTAGATCCTTTAAGCTGACGTATGTTAGGCCTAGGGTTTCTTTTTTTAAGAACCTTAGGGACAAACCCTAGTTCCTTATCTTTACGAATTTATTGTCCCTACAGTAAGGAAAGTAGTCAAGTGCTTAGGGTATGAATGTTTCTATGTTTAGATTGGTTTAGTTATCTTTTGGAAGGTAATATTAATCGTCTTGTCACGGTTTTGCTATCCTTGTGACAATTTACTTTCCAGTCAATACAGTTTAATTTAACTTCCGTTTTTCTTAAAGATGAACTCATGCCAAATAACAACATTTGCCTTGCTAAGATGTGCAATTAGCAAAGATAACTTCCTAGTAATTTGAGCATCGAAAGAAACCCAGAAATAAAAAATCCAATATTGACAAGATACTCTCCAATCTTGTCAGACCATGATCTAGGTGCTTGCTTCAACCCATAGAGCGCCTTCTTTAACCTGCACACATATGTGAGATGCTCTAAATCCTCATAGCCTGCTGGCTGCTCCATATACACTTCTTCTTGCAATTCACCATGCAAGAAGGCATTCTTAACATCCATTTCTTGCAAACTCCAACCTTTGGCTGCTGCCAAGGCAATCACACACCTAACAATTGCCATCCTAGCAACTGGACTGAATGTCTCGTCATAATCTATGCCATATGTTTGAGCATAGCCTTTTGCAACCAGCCTAGCCTTACACCTGCTAACTGAACCATCTGCATTATGCTTGACTTTGTAAACACTTACAGCCAATAACTTTCTTACCCTTAGGTAAGGGTACCAAATCCCAAGTCATATTGGCTTCTAATGCAGCCATCTCCTCATCCATTGCTGCATCCCAATGAGCATGACCAACAACATCCTCAAAACAAGTGGGCTCAACATCCTCAACTAGTTTCACCATGTAAGCATAATGATGAGCTGCATAACCTTCAAAACCAAATCTTTTAATAGGGTATCTGACCCTGCTAGATCTGCATACCACCGGATCACTCAATGGAGCCTTTACATTACTATGAGCTCTCTATACACCTGGCGTCCTAACTGAAGGAATACCAAGCTCATCATCCAAACTCTCCGAACCACTAGAATATCCATTAAATCCCAAATGACTGGTAGATGCATCATTACCATCCAGCACTTTCTTCTTTCCTTTGTCCTTCCCTGCAACACTTATAGATCCACTTGAAGGTGTGGAGCTACTCCTTAGTCTCCCAAACCAAGGGCTCAATGTAGGTGTAGTACCAGATGATGTTTCTGGTCCACTAAGACTCCGTGATTCTTGTTTATCTTTTTGCACATAGCTGTCATGATCATTATCATCATCCAAAACATCACCAGTAGGTGTATACCAACTTCCCATCTCATCAAAGATAACATTCTTGCTCACTCTGAACTCACCTGTAACAGGGTTATAATAGCGATACCCTTTCTGCTCTAAAGAGTATCCAATAAAAACACATTTTTTTGCCTTTGGATCGAGATTCTTCTGTAGCTGATCTGGCACATGAACGTATGCAACACAGCCAAATACTTTCAAGTGCAATACATCAGGCTTCTTGCTAGTAAAGCATTCTTCAGGAGTCATCCCATGAACTGCAGATGTGGGAGTTCTATTCATAATGTAGACAACAGTATGGACAGCCTCAGACCAAAAATGTTTGGGCATATTCTTTTCAGCCATTAATGCCAGTGCAACTTCTGCAATATGCTTGTTTTTTCTTTCTGCAACACCATTTTGCTGTGGGGTATACCTGCAAGTAAATTTCCTCTTTATCCCATGAGTCTTCAAGAAGCCACTGTACTCATTAGAGAGGTACTCTCCCCCTCCATCTGATCTCAAGCACTTCACTTTTAAGCATGTTTATGTTTCAACAACTACCTTAAAATATTTGAAGTGCTCAAAACATCACTCTTTTCCTTCATGAGGTATACCCGTAGCTTCCTTGAATAGTCATCAATAAATGTGACAAAATGTTTGCTCTGCCACCAAGAGATACATTCTATGTAGGCCCCCAAACATTTGTATGTACTACATCAAGTATATTTCTGCTCACTTCTCTATCATGCGAGAAGGGTTGTCTTGCCTGCTTACCAAACTAGCATGCTTCACAGACTTTATGCAATTCTGCAACTCTAAAATAAGGCAACCCTATAACCAATCCTGTGGATTGCATTAATTTCAACCTTTGCACATTTGCATGTCCAATACGTTTATGCCATATTTCAATATCTGCAACTACTCCTTTTCCTTTAGCATACATAGTAGCATCCATTGCAGGAATTCCAGCATCTAAAGTGAACATTCGGCCAACTCTACTTCCTTTTGCGACCAACCTGCACTTATCATTAAAGTCTTCTACAAAACAACATTTTGTATTGAATCGGACCTGCAACCCCTGCTCTACCATTTGGCCAACAAACACTAGATTCTTTGTAACTGAAGGCACATGTAATACATATGTTAGACTCTTTGTATGGCCATCATAAAAGGACAAGGGAACCTTTCCAATGTGTGAAATTGGGTGGTATGAATCGTCACCCGTCTGCACACAACCTGGGTTTTGTAAGTCCTGCATCTCTCCCAAACCATTCAACATGATTGGTCATATGATTAGATGCAACTGAATCAACAACCATACATCATCATGTGTCCCCTTTCCTGTAACTACATTCATCATATGCTGCATAACAAACAGACGCTCATTTTTGTCTTCATTCTTTCGTGAAGACGATGCATAGTTTCCTTGCTGCAATTTACCACTGTAAATATCATCCTTCTTTGCATAGAAATGGGCTGCAATATGGCCTGTTTTGCCACAATAATGACAAACAATAGCAGAATTTCCAGAACCTCTATTCTGCCATCCACCTCTTTCTCTAGAGCTCCCCGTGCCTCTAAAGTTTCCTCTGCCTCTAGAAACCTACATTTCACTAAACTGTTGATTGAACTTGTTTTGCTAGTTATCGCTAGCACGTCCCATACCACGGCCTCTCGAAGAGGATCTTCCACGTCCCCTTCCTAAACTCAAGTAAAATGCTTGGACCTATTCACCATTTCTTTTAAATGAATCACCCTGCATATTGATCTCTTCAGTAATCATGAGAGAGATCAGCTCATCAAAATCTGGAAATGGCTTCCGTACATATACTGAAGTAACAAAGGATTTCCATGCCTTCTCATTGGTAAGGCCACTCAGAGTGGATGAAACCAAATCATCATCATCCGGCATTGCATCAATCGCTGCTAAGGCATCTGCAATGCTCCTCACCTTCAAAACATACTCATTGACAGACATTTTTCCTTTCTTCAAGGCATTCAACTCTTGCTTGAGTTGAATCTTTCGTGCCTTTGTATTTACTGAAAACATGCTCTCAAAAATTGTCCAAGCTGTATGTGAAGTTTCTGCATTCCTGATATGTCCCACCATAGTATTATCAATTACTGCAAATAGCCAGTACATCACCTTTTTGTCTTTCGCATTCCACTCTTTCCATCCTTTTAACTCATCTGTAGTCGGAGGGCTCTTGCTCCTTTTCTTCACCTGAGACAAACTCATAAAGGCCCTTTCCAATAAGGAAGTTCATCACATGAAACTTCCATGAAGGGTAGTTGTTCTTGTCGAGCTTCTCAATAATCGGATTTCCACTGTTCTCTACCATTTATCACAAACAAGGATACAACACAACAATCTAGTCTTCTGCAATCTTTCACAACACGTGCACAGCACTATACCAAGCAACCTTTTTCACTGATTGCTCAATAGTACATGTAATATGCAACCTATTTGCAGATAAACCTTATGTTTGCTTCCTGCAAACACCTCAAAAGTTACATATTTGCAATCTGTAAACTATGCATCCACTTTTGGTCAATATAGTCGAAATCACAATGTACCATGAAACTACTATCCGCAACCCTGCGGCTCTAAAACGGGGCTTGAAACGGCCTTAGACGCCCAAAATAACACCAAATCTCACAACAATTTGAGATTTTTGCTCGCACACCAAATCTCACAGCAATCTGAGATTTTTGCTCGACCCTGCTTCCGGTGCCTCCATAGGCACTATCCAAGAGAGAGAGAGTGGAAGAATGGGAGAGCTTCTTACCCATTGCTTGCTTGCTCAAACCTTGCTTCTTCTCCTTCACTTCAACCTTTGAAATCAGCCTCTCTCAGTGGCGTGGCTCTAATGCCATGTCAAGAATCGCATGGTGGGGGGACTTGCTTGAGCTACGACGCCAAACACACACTGTATACACAAGCGGAAGCTCACTCAAGAATACAAGAAGAGAGATGGAGGCCAAAACGTTTTCTTGCTGATTTCTTCTTCTTCTTCCACATACTATACAATGTACACAAAGTATAGATAAGATACAACATAAAGGAAACTGGCCTACTAAGTCAACAATGCATATCCAACTACACTAATTGGCTGGTGCTATGTCTTTGCCAGCTGAGGTAGGTGTAGCAAACTAAATATAATAAGTGATAAGTCAGTGGCCATGTGAGTATCATAATGGCCACCAATGTGCTAAGTGTAGACATGCGGACCCATCTAGCCAGGCGGTCTATCATCAATATTCACACGTGTTGAACTTGCCATCTCAACATAATAAGATCCACAAGCTTTTCCAATCAGCTAGGAAATGGGACCACACCCACTTTTATCTTCCCTTTTTCTTCTAGTAGCAGCAACATCTATGCTTCTTCTACATGAGGAGGTACTTTTGCATCCTCTATCTCCTGGACCTCTGGTTCTGTCTCTGCAACTATCTCTGTGGCTCTCTATGGCTCTGTAGTACTCTGTACTTCATTGTCCTGAACTGCATTGTTCTTCTTTTCCTTAGGAAGGTTGAACTTCACAGTCTTGACAGAGGAAACGTTCTCTTTTGGAACTACGGGTTCTCCTTTCTTTGCACGTATTATTGCAGTCACTTCCAATTCTACCAGATTGGAAGCAGGTTCTTGGGTCTTCTGTTGGGTATCAGAACTAGATTTCACAAGGATTGGACTTGGACAATCTTTTGTAGTGTGGCCTTCTTCTTTGCATTGACTACATAAGAGCTTTGTTCCACAGACCTTCTAGGTTTTGGACAATTTGGTGAGATATGACCCTTTTCTCCACATCTATAGCACTCCACCTCTGATCTTTAACCACCACCAGATTTTTGTCCTCTATAACTCTGAGAGGGAAACCTCCTTGGACCAAAATTAAGACCAAACTCCCTAGGTTTTGGTCCAATGTCCTGCATTGTCATTTTGGATTCTAGCAAGTTGAATCATGCATCTTCATTTTTCTTTCTTCGTTCATGCATCTCTTTCAGAGAGCAGATATCCTCTTTATGGTTCTTCCTCAAGTAGTATGAACAAAAGGCTCCAGGAATGGTTGGTTTTCGGGTACATTTAGTGGCTAAATGTCCCACTTGATGGCACTTTCCACACCATGTATTAGAACGCATCACATCTCTTCCACCTCTTGCAAGAGTGGATATATTGGCGATATTCACCTTCAACATCTATAGTTGTTCTGTAATCACATCTATAAGCTCTTTCTTGATACTTGCCACTGAATTGGACAGGTAGTCCTTCATATTTTCACTTCCTGAAGTACTTGTAGTAGGGTTTTGGGAAGCTTTTATGATTACTACATGCACTGGTTGGGTTAATCCAGGAGGTCCTCTATTCTGGTTTTGATTCAAAGCTCCTATTGAGGCTTGGGGTTGTTGATTCCAGTGGATAGGATTCCACTATTGTTGAGTCACCATTGGAGAAACTATTTGAGACCACTGTTGTTGTGGTTGAACCATCATTTGAGGCATTGTCATCTGCAGTCACTATGGATTAGGTGCATTGTACTGTGACATTGTTTACATCTAGGGGTAGCGATACGGAACTGTTCCTGGAATTGCATTTGGTGGGTATACCATTCCTAGCATGGGAGGAGGTAAGACATTGGCAATCTTGCTTTAACTTCGTCATATAGTCTTGTACCTTCCACTATAGCTTGCAGATTAAGTGGTCTTCTCAATTCCACAAACTTGCAAACTTTTGGTTATAGGCCTCCTTTCTAGATGCCTTCATCCAAATGATGATTGGTCCATCTCTTCAGGATGGATTCCATTCGCAAGACATAAGCTTCTACTCTTTCTCCAGAGGATTGACTTAGATTTATGAACTTCTCTCACATATGCTCTTCAAAACCTTCACATTGAATTTAGTGAGAAAGGCCAACTTCAAGTCGTCCCATGTGCCAAAAGTTCATGTTTCTTGTCTTTCATACCATTGAAACACCATGCCCTTGAAAGTGGCGAGGAATATTGCTAACCAATGCTCAGGGGTTCTGGCATTGTTAGCCACACATGCTACCATAAATTTAGCTACATGAAGATCGGGATCTTCATTGTACTCTCCCTTAAAATTTGGCAATGGGACTACATTTGCTAGCCTCTCATCAATATTTCTAGGACGAATCTGTCTAGGAAGGGGACATTGAGTCACCATGGGGACTTCTGTAAAGAGTGCTTTTAAGGCATCAAAGGGGGCTTCTACTGTAAGCTCATTTGCAGCCTTGATTTTTGCCTTTTCTCTTCTCACATACCTCTAGACTCGTTCTAGTACTTGCCTCTTGATTGTGTCATTCGTTAG
Source organism: Lygodium microphyllum (assembly GCF_053477565.2). NCBI lineage: Eukaryota > Viridiplantae > Streptophyta > Polypodiopsida > Schizaeales > Lygodiaceae > Lygodium > Lygodium microphyllum. Next base: position 135,369,371 of record NC_141140.1, on the reverse strand, counting down.
GGGTTGTGTCCAACCAGTTAGTCTGTAGTCAACTAAATAGAATCAAAGGGGCTTTAGTCTCTGAAGGACTCTCTGGTCAACATCTCTTCTACTTCCTTCTTTTCTACATCTCTGAATTTAGCTTTCAAACCACTACAGAGGGGGAGATATTGTGTTCTAAAGGTATTAAAACTCATTCTTTTGAGGATCATTGTTGTGCCGTCATCATAATAATGCCATCTTATGATGGATTCAATAGGGTATGTTGTGAAGAATACTCGATCCACCAACTTCCATGGGTTGCTAATTGGACAAACATGAGATTGTCAGTGCACCATGCATCCCACGTGTCCTGTTGTTGAGCATCCATGAACAAATTCAACTCTTTTCTTTCTTGTTTTTGTGAACCTCCACTGACCATGAGTCCTGAAGCTTCTTCATGATCTCCCACCACTTAATGATGTCTGGAAACTTCTCAATGAATGCCAAATCTTCCATGGATGGTTATTCTCTCTGTTTCTACTCTTCAGTTTGTTCCCGAACAAATTTCCACCAAGATGCAAGCTTCTGTTGCTTCAACAGGAAGAGAAAATAGTCCACCACATAGAGTTTGCATCATGATGGTAATATGTTTCCGCCATTGTGGAATGAAATTCTTGTGGAAAGTGGCTTTGGAAATGAGAATCTCCAATTCTTCAATGGTAGAAGGAACTTTGCAAGCATCCGTTGAATTATTCTCTTCTTGGCAATGCCATTTCCCTCATTTTCAGACTTTTGTAATGCTTGTTAATGACAAGCTCCAAGAGAGACACTAAGGAAAAGGGGTTTCTACTACAAGAAAATCTATCTTGTAACATCAAAAAGCTTTTTTTTTTCATTCTTTAGAGAACCACAACAAGGAAAAGAACACCACTAGCAAGAAATCTTCATGCAACATCATAGAAATAATCTCCCACAGCTTTATCTTCAACAAAATTTATCATTTTCTTCATATTCTTCATATGTTTTATCAACTAACAAAGAGAACACAAGAGAAAAACCACTTTGAATGGAAAAATATCACATAGTATTCATATTCATTGTCTTCTTAGTTTTCTCTCACAGTCTTTCATAGATAGATACATTGTTTGCATAGAATTGGCTATCTCTGACTCTCTCTTTCTCTCTCAATCAATAGTACATCATCTCCTCACTAAAATTCTCTATATTCACTCATAATAATCCTTCTTTGGTCATGGATGACCCTTCCAAAAGGTGTGTCTGATATGAAAGGTCACCAGAGCCACTACAGTGACTCTTCATAGCTCATCACTGTCACTTCACTACAATCTTCTCTTGACTCTTCAGTAGCTACTTCTTTCGCTTCCTTGAACTCTTTTGAACTTACATTCACCTCTTTCCAAGGCTAGAAAACTTTCCCAAAGTCATGCATACATTCCATAGAACACTTACAGAACATCTACAGAAGGTTTATAGAAGCTCACATAAGATCAACAGAAGATTTCATAGAAGGTCAATATAAAGCATCAGAACCACATAACTCATACTAAAACCATTCCAAACTATCAAAAAAACCATTCAATTACCTTGCAAAAGACCTCAACTTCCATCAATTATCAATCCATGCTTCATAAAAAAGAGAAACAAAACAAAACAGAAGCTAAACAGAACCTATCAAAACATCACAGAGCCTCATATTTCTACTGACAATCATCATGAGCTTCCAAAACATAATCAATATCATCCAAAACACTTTCAAACACTTCCAAAACAACTATTCATCACTCAAAATCCATCAAAAATCAACTAGTCAGCCTTCAAAAACAACAAAAATCAACCAAAAAAACGTAGTCAATTCAGCATTCAACAGGGCTTACAATCCATCATGCCATATCTCAGCAATATATAATGTGCATACTATTTTTGTAGAAGCTAGATTCCTTGAGGTGTAGATATGACCTCAATCCCAATAAATTATTTTAGCTCTCCCAAATCTTTCACCTTATACTCAGCCTGGAACATGGCTTTAATCTCAACAATACCATGGCTATCATCTCTAGTAATGATCAAGTCATCTACATACATGAGCAAGAATACATGACCTATCTCTGTCTTCTTTGTAAATAGATTATATTTTTCATATTGAATCTAAAAACCAAGCTCTTGTAAATACAAACTAATGTGAACGTTCCATGCTCTTGGTGCATGTTTTAATCCATAAAGGGCCTTTTCCAGCCTACACACATGATTCGGGTAATCAAGGTGTACATAGCCCTCACGTTGTTCCATATACACCTCAATTCAATCTCCATTTAGAAATGCATTCTTGACATCCATCTGCCAAAGCTTCCATCCCTTAGATGTTGATGAAGTAATGACAGTTCTCAAAAATTTTATCTTTACAACTTGGCTAAAAATCTCCTCATAATCCAAACCATACTACTATGCATAACCCTTAACAATTAGCTATGAATCTTTCCAACGATCCATCTGCCCTACATTTCACTTTGTAAACCCATTTATAGCCAATGGGTATTTTGCCTTTAGGAAATTTGACCAAGTCCCATGTGTCATTTTCAGCCAATGTTGCATATTCCTCATCCATGGCAGCACACCAATTTTTATCTCCAACTGCCTCACTAAACTTTGTAGGCTCTTTGCGGACCATCACTTTAGTCATATAGGCAAAATGTTTGGTTGAATACCCACTATAAGTTAGCCTATCAATAGGCTTCTTGACTCTCTTTGGCCTTCTTAATGGTAGTGCACTATGCAATTCCCTCTCATGAGTTGGCACATACCTACTTTACCTAAGTCTAGGCATAGTAACAAATGGTATGCTCAAGTCACTATCAAGACTTTCATTGCCAGGTGATTCATATCCAGAGGTCAGGTGCCAGTAGCATCATCAAACATCTTCTCTTTTCCTTTATCTAATCTCCCCCTCACCCACATATCCATGTCAATGGTAGATACAAAACCATAATTGCATAAGCATCTTGTCCAAGGACTAACAATAGAAGACACATCACTTGTAGGTCCACTCATTGTAGTACTAGTAGAAGGATAATTTTCAGCATGAGTATGACTAGTTGGTCCATCAGAAACCACTATATTCTAACCACAATAACACAAAGCCAACTCATCAAATAATACATCTCTGCTAATAAGTATGTAGCCAATAAAGACACACTTAGTAGCCTTTAAATCTAACTTCTTCCTCTTCTCATCAAGCACATGTACATAAGCAATACATCGAAAGACTTTAAGGTGGCTAATATTTGATTTGTATTTATACAGTTTCTCATAGAGTGTAATATCATAAATTCCAATTGTAGGTATTCTATTCAAGACATAAACTACAATTACAATTGCTTTAGCTTAATAGCAGTTTGTCGGTAGATTCTTCTCATTAAGCATGGCTCTCATAACTTCCATAAGCACTCGATTCTGTAACATTGTGTAACATGTAAGATTCCTTTTGATGCCATACATAGCCAAGTACTTGTCTCGAGAAGCATACTCACGACCTCCATCAGAACTCAAGCATGAGATGTAACACCCAAATTCATTTTCAACATGTGTTTTAAAATCCTTGAAAATACCTAGTACTTTATCTTTGTGCTTCAAAATATATAGCCTTGTATATCTATTAAAATCATCAATAAATGATACATAATATCTTTCACCACTAAAGGATGCATTATGTGTAGGACCCCATACATCCGAATGCACAAATTGCAAAGGTCTAGAATTTTTTTTGACATATTTGACGAATGGAAATCTTCCTTACTTTCCAAACTGATAAATGGAACATACATGTCCTAAATCTATGTACTTGAACTTTGGCAAGCTAAGTACAATTGTGATATCCCAACTTTAATGTAAACCTTCTCGACTTCTCACAGAATGGACTTGAAGGACTCTAGAATCATTAAATAGAGAAGATCTCGAGCAAAAAACCCAAAGATCATAACCCGACATTAACAAAGAATGTAGCCATCTATCATGGAAGTGACCATGTGAACGAGAGTTAGGAGCCATAAGTCGAACTTGACTACACACATTTAAAACTTGGTAAGTAGAGAAAGATCACAAAATCTTTAAACCTTAAAGCTTAAAAAGTTTGAGAAAATAGAAAGAAGAGAGGAAGGTGACAATGATCTCTGGTTGCCACCCCCCTCTTTTTGGGAAAAAAACAGCGCAATATCCCCCCCCCCCCAATTTGGCATCTCCAATTCCGTATCTAAAAGCTTGAATTCAACTCCAGATATTTAGCAATTAACTCCGGAAATATCCTCCTCTTTTCAGTTTGAAAAGAGACTTGGGATGAAGTAAGATCATCCTAGAGCCAGGCCAATCGGTCATGGCATCTCTGCAGCCTCTCTGGACCTCAAAGATCAAATCGCTAGCATCAGATTGCATATTGGAAGCTTTAGATTGTTGATTTTGCCAAGATCCCCTCCATAAAGAGCTCTTCTTCTTAGCCACAACCTTTTTTCTCCAATTTAGCTATAGATACGAGGCATAGGGATCTGTTGAGAGCAATCCAAGCAAGAGGGGAGAGGCCCTTCTTAAGAGTATAGAGCAAGAGGGAGGAGTGGGCAAGAGAAGCGTGAGCACGTGAATTTCTCGTCAAGAAGATAAGGAGGATACTCCGTGAGCTCTCAAATTAAATTCCTCCATCCCTTCTATCCTATTCCCCTATGGAATCAAGGCTCTTCTCAATTTCTTGAAATTCTTGCTGATCGTTTTTGCCCCCCCCTCCCACCCCCCGTTAATCAAAATTCCGTCAATATAATTATCCCCAAGCTCATTCGCCAAATTTTTATTTTTCTAATCTCACGATTAAAGACCATGGCCCCAAAGAAGAAAGTTGTAATGTGCCCACCTATCAGTTGTCCAAACACGTTTTAATAGTCCATCAAGAAATGAATCTAAGTGTCGCCGCCATGGAATGTTCCGAGGTTTGTCGCCTAGGGTTTCCCGAGTCCGCCTTTTGCAACAGAATGTTCGCGGCCAAACCCACTAGGATCGACTTGAAATGTGACTTGAAATGTGGATATCCATACCGCACTTAGTTCAAAGAGAATGGGAAACAAGGGGGATGCGCCACTCAACCTCTCTACCTGTAGGGCATAGTCCCATCTCGGTCCCCTAAAACAACATGAAACAGGTTCTAACTTAACCATGCCTATAGGTCAAACGATGTAAAACCTTGTGAGAAGCCTCCGAGTTCTCTGGGATATTGTAGGATAGACCCATCAGGGTTCTTCCCACCCACTTCCCTTGATGCTTTAGTTTTCTAATTAGGTCCTATCACATTTGTGTGTGACATTCAAAATCAGCTTCCTTAATTAGGCCTTTTAGGGAATAGGATTCGTTCATGTAATTTACAGCATCGTAGGGAATAGGATTCGTTCATGTAATTTACAGCATCGACACAAAAAAAAAACAAGCAGTCCTTTCGACAAACAAGTTCCTTAACTTATCTTCAAGTTAATCTTTGTCCCCTGCCCATATACGAGAATTATGTATCCCCTTGTGTCCAACAGAAGTACCCCTTCTGCCCTGCAGAAGTAATTGGTCCAAATCACATGGCACCACAAATTCTATCCTTTATCTAGAATAAGATCTTCCAACATCCACGGTAGTCTTTACCTTCGTTCCGGACTAGGCAAGGGGTGTCCAGAGCTCCACTGACCCCAAGTGACCTAGGAGTGAGACACAACTTCCATGGTTGGCCTTTTCACAACTCGACCTTTGGCCTGCGAATTGAGCAGTGCCCTTTCCGATTGAAACGCGGTGGAGTGACCTTGGAGATGATCCACCTGTGTAGAATATCCTTCCTTGATTAATCCAATTGAGAATCAAGCATAATCAAGGAAATCAGCCTAAAACACAACATTAGTGAGTTTGGGAATCTCCCAATTTCCATTTTTTGAATACTAAAAATGTGGCACCCAAATAACATGCCCATAAGTTTCTCAAAACCATATGGTGTGACCTATCATTAGAAAGCACTTGAAAAATGGAATCAATTAAGTTATAGAGCGCTCGATTGGGAGTTATAGTGTTCAAGTTATGACAAATCCAAAGATTTGACCACGTGTCCTAAACTTATGGAAAATTACCATATTCCCCAATATGGTGTTCTAATGCCATCTTCCAAGAAAACATTCCTTTATTCCCCATGCAACTTTTAATTACTGACCCCTGCCATGCATTTACCATCAAATACAAACATTTAGTATAATCATCCAAATCACATTCCACAATCAGTTTAATGCAAAAGCATTTAGGACGTTATTTGATCATTCAACAAAAACAATGGTATCATTTTCCAACATTGCAGGAGTAGTCGCTATAACCTTCCCATCGCGTACTCACTCTCCCCCTTGGGATCAAAGGGCTATACTATGTAGAATTTTTAATAGACTTTATCTTCCTTTCCCCTAAAGAATGCCAGACAAATTTATAACGATGCAAGGCTATCTTCTAATGCAAAGTAATCCCTGAATTATCGTGCGAGTTCTGCTCAACTCATGGTTTGGCAGCACAAGACAACTCTTTAACCATTACTCAATGCGAAATCTTCATAGGATGGATGCAAGAGTTTAATGCAAGGTCAACTTGAGTATCATCGATGCATGTTTCATATAAGATTTCCTATTTATGCACCGACTATGTGCATAACCCTTAAGTACCCTTTATGTTCTTTAAGCCACATATGACTTCATTGCGTAGCACTGGGATGCAAAGTATTTGAGTACATGGGTTTGTGCAAACCTCAATGGACCGTATGCATAAATCTATGCAAGGTCATCTATGGTTGCAAAAGGAATTAACCTATGATCCCTTATGAGTTCGTTAACTATCAAAAAGTAAATTCAAGCTACTTGCTGAAATGAATTCATGCGCATGCCTATGCATCAATGGATAGCAGAGATGGTAGTTAGTACCTGGATATTCAAATATGAATTGTCCATACTCGACGTTGTATTTGTATTCCTAGTAACACCTTGGCCAATGGCTCCATTGTTGGATACAAGATTACTAATGATGCGTGTGTTCCTCCATTTTGGGGCCATGCCTTCACCTTACGAATCTCTCTCTCTTTCTCTCATCAGAGAAATGGTGTGCTAGGGTTACTCCTTTCAATTGCAATGGGGTTAAACTGGCGGGGAGATGGAGGTTAAACTCATCGAAAGATGGAGGGAAGAGCAACACGCGTGGTCACCCTGTAAGGAGGGGAGGAGGAACGATTTCCTTCGGAGACTCTCTCTCTCTCTCTCTCTCTCTCTCTCTCTCTCTCTCTCTCTCTCTCTCTCTCTCTCTCTCTCTCTCTCTCTCTCTCTCTCTCTCTCTTCTTCTTCTCCTCCTCTTCTTCTTCTCTTCTTCCTTACCTCCTCTTCTTCTCCTCTCTCTCTCTCTCTCTCTTCTTCTTGTTGAGATGGCAAGGTCAATATGTGCGAACATTGATGATGGACCGCTTGGCTAGATGGGTCCGCACATCTACACTTAGCACGTTGGTGGTTATTATGATACTCACATGGCCATTGACTTATCACTTATTATATTTAGTTTGTTACACCTACCTACAGTTGGCAAAGACATAGTGCCAGTCGGTTAGTGTAGTTGGTTATGCACTGTTTGACTTAGTAGGCCACTTTCCTTTATGTTGTATCTTATCTTATGGGTCTATGGATAGCTTACAAGATGGCCATAGGGCAAACACCATTCAAGCTAACCCATGGGACCAAGGCCATCCTTCCAGTGGAGTTCTTTGTTCCAAGCTTGCGATTGGCAGTACAAGAAAGATGGGATGGCAAGGAAGCATGGATGGAATGGCTGGTGGAGTTAGAATACCTCTTTGAAACCCAACTTCCTAGCAACCCATGCATTGATATGAAAAAAGGTGAGATGCAAGAGTTGGTTTGACAAGCATGTCAAACAACGTGACTTCGAGTAGAGCAACCTAGTGCTCTTGTACTTAGTGAAGGGCCATAAGCAAAAGATGAAGTTCAAGGGACTAGGACCTTTCAAGGTTCACAACATTAGTCCAACCAGCAATGTAGACCTCGAGACTCTAGAGGAGAAGAGCATAGGCTTCTTTAATGGTAGTCACCTCAAGAAGTACTACCCTCCTCCAATGCACCCACTACATGAGCCTCCAATTCTAGACCCACCTATAAACGTAAGAGTAGCCACCATCACTGAGATAGAGGATGAGGATGAGGATGAGGAAGTAGTGGCACTTGCATACCTATGCATATCGATCACTGGTCACAAGACATATGCCTTTGATGCACTCATTGACAAGGGAGCTGACTATAATATCCTTACACACGATCATTGGACCCTCATTGATCAACCCCAATAGCAACCTACTAGTGCAAAACTTAGCTCGTTTAGGGGGAAATCTTATTCACTACTAGGAAAGTGCAAGGTAGCAGTCTCTATCGAGACTAAAATCCTACCAATGATTTTCTACGTGATGCCTAACACCAAAGCCATTGGTAAGGAATCGCTACTAGAACGTGCATTCAAGAAGCAAGTACACTGCAATGTTGATTACGACTCATAGTGCATTCACCTTGCCATTGGAAATGTTCAATTTAGTGATGGCTTTCAACAAGGGTAGCGCAGCTCCATCTAAGACCACAATGCCACTATTAAAGCAACTTAGTACCAAGCCTAAGGAGGGGGTCACGACTTATCGCGACTTATCCCGACCCACCATAACCAATCGGCCACAACCACCAACAATCGCACTTAAAGCCATTGAGTAGCAGCTCAAATAGATACCCAAACGACAACCATAATCACCTAGAAGCCAATCCGCAACACAAAATCATGATCCTAAAACATCATGCCCTTGACCTAGGAGACACAATTGGCGCTACAAGAGCCAACAAGCCACGATGGGTACCCAAAGCCTATTGCGTGCTCAAGGCTACTACCAAGGCAACACTTGGATCTGGTTGCCCAAGACCATGAGTGGCACAAGTGTCCCTCAGCCCACCACTTTACAAGCATCTCCACAAGACTATAAGCCAATTAGGTATGAGAAAAAAACTGCCCCAAAAGAAACCAACCCCATTGAGCCCCAACAAGTCTATCGACCGAAACTGTAATCAAGTGCATCCGAAATGGCTCAACCTAACAATTCTATGGCTCGACAAGTAGAGAGTAGCATATCAACTGAGCCATGAGACCAATCCATTACACAAGTGGCCAAAAAACACCCAGAGTAGCCTAGGCATCAGTAGTTGAGTTATCCAACTTAACCAAACCCCAAACTCGTAGGCCGCCTTAGACCTCCTATAAGTAGAAATACATCCTTGCTTTGGCCTCAAACATAGTCGCGAATACAGAGGATGGCCTCCTCACACCTGCATCAAACACTTGGATGCTACTTCACCATGTTTGCTAAAAGCTATGAGCAGTTGGATGTAGGCCTCCTCGCGAGGAGCTATTAGCAACAAGGGTACGCTCCTTGCCATGCACTTGGGAGGAATATGAGTTCATGTTCGTCAAGATTCTAGAGGTGAACGAGGCCTTGGTTGCCAACGAGATTTCTCTGGGGAGCAAGGCAAATAGCAGTGTCTCACCTCCTATAGCAAAAACAAAGTCTCTGCAAACAATAACCCAAGAGCTAGAAGAGCTGAAATGGTTAACTGAGTCTAACTCTTTCTTTGTGTGAAAATGGTATGCTCTCTATTCCAATGGGAACAAGAGTGTTGCCAAATTATGACCAATGCCAAGCTGAGACATGCAATCAAAACCTCCAAGTATCATCCGACCTATGTGGCTCCTACCTCATTCTTCAGAGTATTGGCCATCACATGCAAACAACCTTTAGAAGAACATGATATGAATCCCTATTTGAATCAACTCCTAATTGAGAAAGAAATGCACATCGCTAGTAGGATGGACTCAAGAGACTTCCTAACCGATGACCTACATTACACATATAGGCATTAGGCCTCAAAACATGGACCATCACGCCCACTTAGAGTATAACCCACAATTCTATGCTTGGCTCATGAAGAAATAAAGCGCAACAAGCAAGTGCTTTACGCCCTTAACATTTCACCCTCCAACCCTAGGAAGGATTTTCATCATTCCTAAGGGGGAGGGGGTAAGGTGGAAAAGAAAATATTGTTTGAGCTTTAGAACTTCAAACCCGACTTCAAACAGAACTTCACAAGCAAAAAAGGTTTAAAAGAAAAAAATGATGAATAAAGGGAACTTGAACTTGAAAAAAATCTTTTATGGAATATGTGCTTGCACTGTGTGGATTAGTTGAAGTATAAAAATTTTCCAATCCTTACTTGAACATCGCACCATTTCATAATGTTTGTTCTTAAACTTTTTCTTTTTCGCAAAAGGTACTCTCAAATGAGCTAATTGTAAGCTATTGTTCCATAACAGGAACTCGAGATAGTAGGTCAACTTCCATTCTCAAAGGAAGAGCACAATAGATATCGACTAGCCACATTGAAACATAAGTCTAAAACCAACTTAAGTACCACAATGAAGGCGTAGTGAGACAAATAGCCAACCAGTGCAATCTCCATAGATACAAAGAGAAGGTTGGCCAGAAGATTGACCGCAGCAGGTGCACAGAATTCCTGAGAAATTTCAATGTGAGGAAGAACAATGGCATGGTAACCATTAGGAAGGAAGGCTCCCCTAAAAGGATAGAGGTTGTGCTTAGCCCCCCTGAGATAGTGGAGAAGGCTTTAGGGTTGGCCAACACACAGAGGAAGAGACAAAACATGGATGTTTATAGCATGCTAAAGATGCTAATGACAAAGGTGCACACCAACAATGGGATCAATCTAGCAGACATTGACCCTGCCATCTAGCAGGCCAAGATGGTGCATGCCTTGTTCTCTAATCATAGATACAATACCCTCATGGCTCGAATCCCAGTGCCAATGCTTGAAAGTATCGTAGCAAGGGCCCTAGATGAAGTAAATCCAAATGCCCACATCTGCAAAATTATCGAATCATCAACCAAGGCATTGTCATCGAGCCAAAGACCTGCAGGAGGTGAGTCACTAGTCACCACAACACCAAGTTGTGGATCGAAAAACACCTGCATCAAAAGCATCCCTAATATGGTTTGGAGGGGTGCTAATTGCCATCATCCAAGAAGCCATGGGAGAGACAAAAAGGGAAGAAGAAGAAGGGGAGACTCCAAAGAGATCTCCCATCCAAGAGCAGTACCTCTCCCTAGTCCTAAAGACCCCATGAACGTCTCCAAAAGTAAGAGAGGTGGGAAACGAAGAAGCAAGCAAGCCAATGAAAGAGAAGGCAGAGTAAGCACAAGAAAGAAGGGATCTCAACTCCAAGCAGGCTACTTTATTTGTGCATACAAGGTTATATCTTATTCTATGATTTATTTCTCAATAATTTTATGTATAAAAGAATACACTCACAAGATACATATGATACTTTATTACCTCTTTTTAGTGGTGCACAATCACATGTACCACCAAAATGAGGTAATTTTTTAGCCTATGCAAGTTTCTCATGATGCCATGGATCAACCTAATTCTAATGTGGATGTGAAGTGTTACAGCCACAAAGACATGCAAAGGAGCCATATGGATTACTTGTCTATAGTAGGATTTTTTAGCCTCAGGGAGAAGACATGCAATTGTTGCATAGTGACAGTTAGAGTGCCATCATGTTGGAAAATAATCTAGCATTTGATGTGAAACTAAGAACATTGAAGTCAGGTGTCACTTCATTCATCATGTGCTTGAGGCCAAATTTTTAATCTATAGATTCTCACATCAAGAATGCGTACCAATATATCAAAAAAGTCAATAAAAGCAAGGACTTTGATAATTACTCTAGGTATGCATGGGTATATATAGTTTGAAAGCTAAGTCTAAAGTATTTTTGTGCTTCAAGCATTTTGTCAACATGGCCAATGTTTCAAACTGTACAAAATGGTTAATTACAAAATATACAATACTATACCAAAACGTACAAAATGCCTCAAAAGGTACCAAAAAAGGTATCAGTAATGTCTCTTGATACATAGAGTAGAACCATTTAAGGCCATCATCCCTCTACCAATAAAAACTATTGCCTCCTAGCAACATACTTTCAAGGCAGAAAAACAATCTTTCTCAATTACCTATGATATGAAGAAGCATGATAAGAGTGCAAAGTAGCACATGCTATCATCCATTGGGATTCCTCAACTGGATGATTCTTAAATTTAGTAAGGTATCTAGAATAAGTATTCCATGCAAGAGTTGCCATCTAGCCAATGTCTATGATAGCCTCGTGTTTTCAAATTTCAAAATATCTTCAAGCTAAGGAGGAGGGTCATAAATTGAATGAACATGGAAGAGTCCTTTCAAAGGTTAATAAGACTAATGTGGAATGCATTATGAATGTTACAACGAAAGGGAAGGTCAAGTTTAAAGGCATTGTGATTGATTTTTCTAGAAACTCTAATAGGTCCATAAATCTAGGAGCAAGTTGATGAGGCTTTAGCTTACTTTGTTTGTAGATTACAATAGCTAAAAATTGCAATATTCAACTATTTATTAGGTATTTCCTTTGACTAGAAAAATGACAATTCATTCAAATCATTATTTGATACAAATACTATTTGCAATGATGTCATGAATAGTTTCTATTAGACAAAAGTATTGTTTTAGATACGCCAGCCTAATAGAAAAGCCCGATACGATAGACATGTGAACAATAGTTCGATACTCATTGGTGTGACTAAGCCTAGGGTTTTCCTTCATAACAGTCGAAATTTTATAATAAATTGATAGGGGGAGTTTTGTCAACACTTTTCGATTGATATTTTGCATTTCTTGACCAAACAAAACTACCCTCCTTAGATTCCATGGCTTTAGTAATCACATCTTGAGCATTGGTTGGATAGGTAAATGGTCTTACACAATGAGATTGTCTAGTATGAACAATTCCAATTGTACTAGCCTAGGAGCATGGAAAGGCCTAGTGTCATCGAGAACTTGAAATAAGTAATATTGAGGGGGCTTACTTTATAGTGATGATAAGCTAAAACATGTAGACATGAAATAATCAATACATATCTATTATAATACATTAAGTGATTCTAATATTGAAGATATTATCAAGCTTAGTAAATTATGAATTCAAAATCTCTACAGATATATACATATATCTATGTGTGTATGTATATATATTTATGCTAGAAAATAAATGTATGTATGATAAGAAGCATATGTAAGATAAGGATGAATCAAGATTTATAGCATTGGTCAACCAAGGTAAGAAATAAGGTTATGGTATTACAAATGTAATAAATCTTTAAAGGTGAATAAAACTATTTCTAACGGTGACAAAAAAGGCAAAACGTGTTGAAAATGGAGGTACTCATCACAAACGAGTAAATTATATATTTAAGTGTATGAAATCACAATCTGAGTAATCTAACTAAGTTTTAGACAAGATGACAACACTAGATTGAATTTTCAGAAGAGGTTATGGTTGGAATAGATTTGTAAGTAATTATAAGAAAAAACTATGCTAGTAAAATATTCCTAGTAATTATTTAGTTACATTATATTTTTTAAGGTTATACATATTCTTTGATTAGTAAAGATTGTTGGATACACACATAGCTTGAAGAAAAAGAAACTTGAGAGCCCACAACATAAAGTGCGTGAGTGGTATCAATATAGAGAAGATTTATAACACTAATTATGCCCTAAAGTGGATATACATTTATACAAGGCCAAGGGAAAAAATTTCCTTAGTGATCCTACATGTGTTCATGCGCATCGGTACTAAGAAATGGTAACAAATACACATTGGAAGTGATTTGATGAGCAAGAATTGGAAGCCATGTATATGGAAGTTCCAAGCCTAGTGGACAATGAATGGTCCACCAAAAGGAGTAAGCCCAAAGAAAAATGAAAATCTTCACGCTTCTCATGAGGCAAAGCCTTTGTGAAAAATATGCAAGGTTATCCTATGTTGGCACATAGGCCAAGATGACCTCTCCTACAGAGATTCTCTCCCTAACATAGTGATAATGCACCTCAATGTGCTTACTGTGAGTGTTGAACATTGACTTTTATGCAACTGCCTATGCACTCTAACTATCATTAAAGACAATGGTGGCAAATGACTATCCAACACCCAAATCAACTAAAGGACATGTGAGGCACTCCATCATAGTTGTGAAAGCTACCTTGTACTTAGCTTCATAAAACTAGAAGTTGTCATATTAGGCTACTTCTTCCTCAACCATGATATGTATGACCCACTGAGCATAAAGAAAAAAACACTTGTGGATACATGAGTGCCATAACAACCAACCTAATCGAAATACAAAAAAGCATGTAAGTCTAGTGGCAATGATCTGCCCTTGGGATAAAACAACCCAAGGTGTTGAGTACCACTCAAGTAGCAAAAGATACACTTCACTCCCTAAAAATGATTGGTTCTTGGGCTACGCATAGACCTACTCAAATGTGAAACTCCAAATCAAATGCCATGCCTCACAATGCATACATAACTCAAGCATCCAATTGTAAACCCACTTAGTATCAATGGCCTATTCAAATTGCATAGCAAGTCACATAAGTCCCAAGTACTATTTTGAGCGATAACATCATATTCAAATTGCATAGCAACCATCCAATTTCTTGACTTTTGTGCCTCTTCAAAAGATCAAGGCTCATCTTCATCACCTAGACTAGATATAGTTGACACATAGCAATTTGATGCATAAGAGGCACTATCAAGAGCCAAAATGAATGCAACTAAATGTACATCCAATTTATTTGACACTCAATGTTTGCACCAACCATTTTGGCATAGTCCTCAACTTCTCAATCTCTACTCTCTCATCAAAACATGCATCATTCACATTTACATCCAAAAAAGACAAATGTGGAATTATGAAAAAATTGTGTATGCTTAAAAGTGACCTCATTTGGTGCTTCATTTGACTACCCACCATTGAGAAGAGGAAACAAAGTATAATAGATACCTTATGATCTTCTAAATTGTTGGAGAGGGAAAAAGCTTCTTAGGAGGTCTCACTCATCCTAGTATTATTGACACAAGCATGCACTTATCTAGAAGATTTTCTAAACTGGTATGTAACCATTTAGACCCCAAAACTTATTGTGACATGGGCCTTCTATCTTAGCCACTTTGGGTCATCTTACAACTTAACACCACTCCAAACACTCACCCTTCATGCCAAGTTGTCCAAGATTATATATAAGCTAACTATGCCCAAGGTACCAACAATTCATGCCAAAGGACCTAGGCAACTTCACTAGCCAATTATTCTTTTGACTTTCAAATGCTAGCTACTTTTGCCTCAAAGTCTAAGGCATGTGTTTTATCCCATGTTCATCTAGATATGCATTAAAATCCTAAGACAAGTACTCCCTTAGAATAGAGAGACCCCAATTTACATCTTGACAAATTTTTAGCAATTGTTACAACCTTCTTGAAGCACAAAAACAATTTGGACTAAACTTTCCTAGCATTTACCTATTCATGCTTGGAATAATCATCAATGAAACTCACAAAGTACAAGTAGTTACCAAAAGACCGTGCTTGCATTGGACCAAACACCATTGTGTACAAATACAGTTTCTAAACAACTCCCCAGGAACCATCTTTTGGAAAGAAATCACATTGCATTTTACCATAACCCTCAGGAATGTATCTTATAGGTGCCTCAAGAGTGAGAAATGAAGAATAGATTTTTGCGAGTGCAACAAACTAGAAAAACCATGCATGCTAAAGTTTTGCATTTAAAATGACATATGAACTGGCAACTACATATGCCATGTCTTCCACATATTTATCATAATTATTGAGCTTGTACAACCCATGATATAGTTAACTAGATGCAATGATTGTATGGACGCATGAGCAATCATGAATTGTATATATATCATCAATAAACCTCACAATCAAGCCAATCTTGGTAAGTGCAAAAATAGGTAACAAATTCTTCTTGATATCTGGTATGTACAAAGTATCTGGTGTGAAAGTACTACCATTAGCAATAGTTTTTCTCAAACTCCTTTAATAGGATAAGAAGAGTTATTGGCACATGTGACAATATTGCGTTTAGGGGCAAACTCAAGAGAAGTGAATAGATTGCATTGAGAATAAATATGCTTAGTTGCACCACTATCAAAATATGGCATATTCAAATCTAAATAGATGTACAATAATCATGCAAAGAAGGGTCATCACTACATTGTGCTCTAAGTGCACACTTTGTAAGTTGCACAACTTTTGTAGATTCTAGTTTAGAAGGAGAGCCCAGTCTCTTTCTTCTTAGCCTATTTTGCACCCAATTTAGGATAATGCTTAATGACATGATATTTCACCTTAAAATATGTGAAATAGATTTTTGTCTCATTTTCTTCTCATCCTTTTCAAGGTTCTATGTTTGGACAATATTTGCAAATTTCTCATTTCTAACAAAAAAATAAGATTTTCCTTTACTTATTGGGAGGTCATCTATCCTAGTACTATTGGCACAAAGGTATACTTAAAGAGAAGGTTTTCCAAAGTTGTTTATGGCTATCTAGACTCCAAAACCTTGAGGTTATGGGAACCTTTGGTCTTAGCCAATTCGAGTCATCTTACAACTTGGCACTACTACAACATCCCCCTTGATGCCAACTTAGCCCTATAATCCTTGTTGACCAATGATCTAAAAGGATCCCAAGAAACTTCACTAGCCAATAAGACTTTTCCAGTCACAAATGCTAGCCAGTTTTCCTTCAAACTACAAGCCACACCATCAACTTTTCTCTAATACTAGTGTTAGATTTAGGATTGTCAAAATATACATACATAACTTGGAGAAGAAGGATTTTAAGAGCATACAACAAAAGGTATATTGAGTGGTATCAATAGAAAAGATCTACAAGACTAAGTATGCCCTAAGTGAGTAAATATATACAAGGCCAAAGGAAAAAAGCATCCTATAGAGGGAAGAAAAAAGTGTTTCCGTGCATATTACTCCCAAAATATGGAAAATAAGACAATAGATATACTAGTAGGTCCTAATTCTTGGGGATAAAGGTGCATGTGCCAAACTTCTTGTGTATTCATTACACTGATAGTACCCACACACTTATACAATGTAGGTGACAAGCACCCATCACGATAACTTCATTATTTATTCTTTCAATGACATTTGAATAAGGGAGGGCCAATCACACATTGTGACGGTTCGAGTTCCCTCTCTCTCTCTCTCTCTCTCTCTCTCTCTCTCTCTCTCTCTCTCTCTCTCTCTCTCTCTCTCTCTCTCTCTCTCTCTCTCTCTCTCTCTCTCTCTCTCTCTCTCTCTCTCTCTCTCTCTCTCTCTCTCTCTCTCTCTCTCTCTCTCTTGCTCCAACCGCCGTAGCTCTTGCTTTGCTCTTGCTTCCGCTTGTGTGCTTCCACTCATGCTCTACCTTTCACTAATGAATTGTTATTGTTGATTCAACTCCTATGACTAGGTTCATAATCTAGAATAAGCTATTCATATACTATATATGTACTCGAATGATAGATTAGGAGTATGGAAACTTGGCTAAGTGTGAGCCAAGGTGAAATGCCTACTTTGAATATATATAGCTTTCATATGGTTGAGTATTAGATGAAGGCCATAACTAAAGAGTGTGGTTGATTAAAAGTTGTACAAAATATATACTATTAAACAAGGCTAGATAATTCTAAGTCTAAGAGCATCATTTTGGAGGCTAAAGATCGCCAAAACCTAATATTTAGATTGATGTAGGGAAATTTGAGTCTTAAGGGTAGCTTGGAGCTAAGATATCTTAATGATCATTACATATCTCCAAAAATGGACCAAGAATGGGTAAATTTAGTCCATAAAATTGAATACTTGTAGATCTTTTTATGCTTTACAAAAAGTATTTCATTAACTTTCTCCAAACAGAGATTAAGATTTGGTAAAGTTAGTACTTAAAGATGACCACAAAGCATATATCAGTGCAATTCACTATAGAACTAGGCTAACAAGCTATCTTTGGATAAGAATACTTCAAAACTATATGTATTTGCCTAAAATCATATGCAATACAATTTTTAGGGCTTTCTACAAGCTACATATTTTCTTATTACAGTATGTTCAAATTTAGATTGGGTTTAAAGTTACTTTGCTAGGAAGTTAGTTCTTTATACTAGTTTGAACTTCAAAATTTAACAAAGTATAGGTCAATTTAGAGGTGTGCTTTAGCAAAAAAATATCTTTGTATGTATTCAGAACTGGTTTAAGATTATAAATAGAGAGTCATAGATAAGAAAACGTTCTAGTACAAAATTAGCTAAAATATAGTTTTTTGCTTAATGTAATGTGGAATATGGATTCAAGCTAATCTTAAGATTGAAATATCCCGCTAAATATTTATAATTCTTAAAAATTATATCCAAAATAATTGTAGATCTTAACAAGACCTAAGAATTTTTTGTTTACAATATCTTCAAATTACGAACAAAGCAAAATGTATAATACTTACAAAATAGCTTTGCAAGAGGGTTCTAATCTAAAGTATAGACAATAGCATGATGACTTAGAGATTTGAGCTCAAAAGGATTAAGCTTTATTTTTAAAAAATAATAGCTTAACACATTAATCCTAGAAATAAATATTTTTATTAATCTTAATAGGTATCGAACTTCCATGATGCAAAATATAAGTGCATCATTATTGAAATGATTGGAATATGAGAAATATAGGGGTCCATGCCATGAAACTCAGCCAATGGGGATTTAAAGTCCTACTCTTTGCATTGATGTTGACAGTTTGCAATGATTCGAAGCATAGACTTCATTTGTTCTAGAGTGCTTACATTCGTGTGCAAGAGGCTAGCTTATTTGAAGCTTTGGAGTGTAACCAAGCTCTAAATTTATCAATATTATGGAGATGGAATGAGA
This sequence comes from Lygodium microphyllum, assembly GCF_053477565.2. Classification (NCBI taxonomy): domain Eukaryota; kingdom Viridiplantae; phylum Streptophyta; class Polypodiopsida; order Schizaeales; family Lygodiaceae; genus Lygodium; species Lygodium microphyllum. The sequence continues at coordinate 135,350,432 of NC_141140.1, read as the reverse complement.
ATCACACATGTAAAACTATCAAAACCTAACAACCATTAAGAACAATACTAGGTTTGAAGGAAAAGACTAGCCTTTTTTTCCTAGTCTCGACGAACTATATTGACCCCTTGCCTTAGACTTGAAGAACTATATTTGACCCCTTTGTGCGCAGTCCACTCGCAATTGGGTGTCATCACTATCTCACATGGTTAAAGATCCCCAAAGATATACGATCAATGGCTTGAGAATCGTGTGCACTTTTCAAAGGCAAGGTTTTTGAGTCGTGGTGTTAGAAAAGAGTAACCAGTGTAAAAGTAGTAGCTCGTGCAAAAAACAAGAACCCTTGCACAAGAGGACACCTTGATATGATACACAAGCAGGAAAAGGCTTTGAAATTTCTTTTTTGGCTTTAAGAAGGGCCACGAATTTCCACATTAAACCATGATAGCTCAATGGATAGATAATTATCGAGCTAATGAGGTGGCTACGGGTTACGGAGGTTGAGCAACATGGGTTACCACTTTTTTGTGGATTACATTGAGATTAGTGATGAGGGGCAACATGGGTACACTCTTGAGTGGGTTACTTGATTACCTTGAGAGGTGCACAAGTACCACTCTTGGCCATTGATCCCATCTCTCTCTCACCGGGGCCACAATTGAGATTAGTGAGGTGGGGCAACATGGGTACACTCTTGAGTGGGTTAGTTGATTACCTTGAGAGGTGCACAAGTACCACTCTTGGCCATTGATCCCATCGAGGGTTAGTTGATTACCTTGAGAGGTGCACAGATACCACTCTTGGCCATTGATCCCATTTGAGAGGTGCACAGATACCACTCTTGGCCATTGATTCCATTTGAGAGGTGCACAGATACCACTCTTGGCCATGAGGTGCACAGATACCACTCTTGGCCATTGATTCCATTTGAGAGGTGCACAGATACCACTCTTGGCCATTGATGGGATCAATGGCCAAGAGTGGTATCTGTGCACCTCTCAAGGTAATCAACTAACCCACTCAAGAGTGTACCCGTGTTCTTAGGCCTCTTCTTAGGGCTTCAAATTAGGTGTTTTTGTGACATTAATCGAGGGTTTGGGCCTCTACTTAGGGCTTCAAATTAGGTGTTTTTTTGACATTAATCGAAAATCACCGTGGATATCAAACGAAAAGGCAGAGGGTCAGCAGGCGTGCGCGGTCGCTCTCTCTCTCTCTTTCTTTCTGCGTGTCGCATGTCGGGGGCGGCACCACCAGGTAAGTGAAATATAATCACACATTTTCTCTCCCTCCCAAGTTAAGTTCCTTGTCTGTGCCAATTATCTCTCAGTCCCAGCAGGCTTGATCTTCCGCCTTCCATCGCCTCTCAGAAACAAATGGCTCATCATGAAGAAAATCTCTGACAGACACGAGACGCATTATATTTCACTGAAGAACATCAATGGCTCCGCTTGCACAGTCGCAAGCCGGCCAATCCTTCTATCCATCAGAGGCTCAAGAATGCTGTGCATGGCCCTCTCGTTAGCATGGAATTATAAGATACATCCATGCCAGCATCCTCTCTCTCATTCCTCTTGCGGTATGAGACGAAGGGCCATCGCATATTGTAGAATAGGTTGATGGCACACACTCTTGTAAAACAAGTTCTATCCGACATGCTCCAAATGCCACTTATTTGCAAGGAAGGCACAACATTGCTAGCAATCCTAACCCTCATTCCTTTGTCATATATGAGAAGAAGGGCCATCACGTTTCAAGAATAAGTTGATGAGACACATTGTGTGTAGAACAAAGTTATATCTGCATTGCTCAAAGTGCTATAAATGGCACATATGAGCAAGGAAGGCTCAGCAATGCCAACATCCTCTCTCTCATTCCTTTTTGCGATATCAGAAGAAGGGCCATCACATAGTAGAACAAGTTTCTGTAAAGTGCCTGTTGTGAGGCTATAATTAACTACAAGGGAAATTGATTGACAATCTTAACTCAAGATTGTAAATCAATTTCCCTTGTAGTTAATTATAGTCCCCCTTTGCTCGCCTTTCAAGTAATCTAACTTTCATTTTCTAACTAACTTTATATCAAAAGTTTATGGCACACAATACCAATGAGTTGAAAGTTGCAATATACAACTTTATTGCACTATATTTCTAAGACGTATAAATATCATGATCTAGTCTAATGTGGTTTAGTGTCAACATAGTATTATGTTTAGGGCACCATGATAAAGGGTCTATTTGATGGTCAATGGAAGAAGAGACTCAAAAAGGTGTGGAAGGGGAAGATGGAAAGTTTAAGGAGGAATTCTACAAGGGCATGAAAGTGGAGGGCAATAGAGACATGGAGGACATTTGGTTTCCAGGCCGCATAGTTAGGAGATCAAAGAATCGCCCAAATTGGTATGTTGTGGAGTATGAACCATGTGGCTATCTCAAGGATCCTATGATGCACAATGAGCCATCATCTGCCATTCGTCCTAGTCCAAGACCAATACGTGGAGATGACCAATGGATAGTAGGGGATTGTGTAGAATGCTTCACTCGAGGAGTTTGGTTGGGTGGTTGGGTTGTGAGAGTCCTCCCAAACACTAAATATATTGTTGTTTTTAGTAACTCCCCTTCTTCTTCAATGAGAAGTGGTGCTTTCTTAGCATCCCAAATTCGGTCAAGACAAATATGGGTGAAAGAGTCTTGGAAGAAGATGCCCCCTTTTTGCTTGGCAACAAAAGATATTAAAACTTATCCAAGCCTTGAGAAAGTGAACTCCAGAAAAAGAAGAAGGTTATTAATTGATGAGTCACCTTCACCCCCAAAATCATCAAACTGTGTTGATAACTCAAGGGTTCCAGCCACTTCCGCCAAGGAATCACTTGAGATCTTGTTCCATGGTTTTCTTAGCTTGGAATATGAAGAAAGTTCAGAGGCATTGCTCGATAAAGCTAGAGAGGCATTAAACATTCCCCCTCTCCAATATTATGATATGAAAGACAAAGCAAGATCAAAATTAAAGCAAGAAAAAAGGAACACTAAGAAAATTCAAGTTTCTAAATAAAATACAACTTGAATTCTCAATCCCCCACAACCGTTATGCGATACAAATAAAGTGGGAAGATATCATTCCACATGACCCAATGATTACATTAAAGGAATTCTAGGCCTTACATAGCAACCTTGTTCCACTCATTCAACTAATTTGCACTCATATAGGTTCAAGTATTGACAACTTATAGGAAGTTATCAATGAAACTTTGTCCAAAGTTGATTGCACATTTGAAAAAATGAAAACCTACATTGCAAAGTTGGATAAAATTGTACATTTCATCTTAAGTTTTTAATTTATAGCATGTCCCAAATGAGGATGTTGGCCACACTTTAGATTTTATAATAGCATTACAATGTTGAATAATTGTGCATATTACTAGAGCTTCATTTCCTCAATTTACTGGTATAGCATGTAACAAGTACTTTAAATAAGGAGGTTGGCTCCACTATAGATCCAAATTTTATAACTCTTATATCATTATTGTCATTTGCTAACTTTTCTATAACATATAATACTATACTCTCTACATTATCCATGTACGTGGATCGTCCATAAAGAGTATAATGAAGATATAGATGTTTCAATAAAGTTTCCAAGAATAGCAAGTGGATGTCTCTTCGTTCAACTTGCTAAAAGATTGAGAATGAATGTTAAGTTATTGATGATATTTTTATATTGAAGATAGGTAAAATATGTTCAAAACCTATCTCTTTTTCCTTCTTTGAAACTTTAACAAGAAATTTTACATGAACTACAAGATTAAGTTATTGTGAAAGGGCACAATATAAATGATAGTTCTTATCAAAGTTATGTTAGCACTACTTTGTCTACAAGCCTATTAAGTCAACGTTCACAATGACATATTTGTTTTCAGTCATATAGTACTTAGCAAGGAGAAAATTTAGTATTCACGATTATAAACTCTTAGATATTGTAGTTAAGGACTCGTTGGTTCTATCATTTTTGTCCAAGCACAAGAAGTCTCCAAAAGCCCAAGTGGCCTTTTTAAGATAGGTGGAAGATGTTGACAATATGCACAATATACTTATCCCTTTTGTATCTACCTCATTATTTTTGCACATTATTCATAAAAGTTGTTCCATTGCATTAAGACAGTGAATGTAATTTTTCTTCTTAAAAGGTTGTCGCAAGAGTTTCCAATTTCAAATATATATTGCAAATGAAGTTAGGGTTTATAAAATTTGCAATTTTCATGTTTTTCCTACTTAGTTTTGTGATGTAATATAAAGTGCAAAGATAACTCCCATAACATGTCTTTTTCTCTCCTTTCATTGTGAGAAACTCGATAGCCATTTCAGTGATCCTACTCAAGCTTACCAACATTACTATTGATTTCAAATCTTTAGGCATAAGGTATATTTTCTCTCATTGCATTTCTGAGAAAATGGGTAGCTACTCCAATGGTGCTACTGAAGCTTACCAAATCTACTTGTTGATTTCAAACCTTTGTCTTAAACTTCGAAAGAATAGACAAACTAGTGCACTTGCTACTTAATGTCGCACCCATCTTTTAGTTATCACATCCAAAGTGTTACCAAATTCATGTTGTAATAAAATCTACTATCACTAATCAATATCAATTCCCATGATGATCTTTGCATATATTATACTTCCTTCTATAAAAGTTCAATGGCAGAAATTGGAGAGTATGTTTAGACACTTTATTAGGTCATTAGGGATAAACATTCATTGCATGTAGACCAACTAGTAGCTCCTAACTTAAATTAAGGTGGTGGATTGGAATGGCTATCATATAAGTCAAGAGGTTGTGCTTCAATCTCTTTAAAAGGTCAATCTTTTAGTCAATTCTACTGCATGACTAGATAGCTAAAGTTGGACTTCCTAGTGAGTATGGAACCAAACATGATGGTATGCGATTATGTACCAAAATAAGAAAGAAAATATACAAATCACAACTCAACAAGTTGATCAAAAATTGATAAAAGCTTGAAGGGAGATTGTTAATGGAAATATTTAGCATAGGAGGGGTGATTCCTCTTTATTCTAGGTATAAATTTGTTGCAAAGTGAATGCTTTTATGATGACTTTACCATGGTATTGATTAGTTCAAATCTAAATTTGTAAAAATATAGGAAAGGGGTGTGTAACTCGTAGGATTTATGGAATTCTTAGAATTTGCATGTTTATGGCTTGCAAGAAATTGCTAGACATAAGCTTGGGAAAGAAGAGAAGTAGTAGTTACAAACTATAACAGTGAGGAAAGTGGCCAACTTTCTTTGTAATCAATGACTTGCATTGGCTCAAATAGTGAACAACTCCTAAGGAGGAACTCTTGGATCTCATAAAGAATAGAATAGACTTTGAACATACCATGTCAAGATGGATTGAGGATACAAAAGTTGCATGAGACATAATTATTGGACAGGAGATCAAAGCATGCCTAGAAATCTACTTCTTCTCATGAATGGAATGTTTTACTCTATCAAGGAGGGATAACAATCTTTTTGGAAGGATAAGGGTAAAAAGCATTATCAAATATGCCCTAACTATGTTGTATGTGGAAGAAATAAAGATAATTTTGGGTGCCAATTTCGGGTCTATAGAGAAAAATAGGGCTCTATGGTACAAACTCATGGGGATAATAAAAGTAGGTAGTCCACATAGCACACTTAAGCATATTTTGTTGGGTGATAAAGAAGAGAATTATGAAACTCATAAGCTCTAAAATATCTTGAAAGCATGAATGCTAGAAACACACAAATAGTTAGAAATGCTTTTTTTTGTGAAGTCATATAGTCTATGACTTGCCTAATTGGTTTTGAACCCAACTAATAGAAGCTACAGTATTGTGGAACCTTGTGGCATGCAATCTAGTGCTTTTCAAAGCTTTTTAAGGAGCTTATGTGATTTAATTTTGGGTTATGTATGTAATTACATATCTTTTACCGCAATTTCTATTACACTTAAAGAAATATGGGAGCAAACTTGTATATATATTCTCCTACTTTAGAAGGCACAAAATTTTAGTTCGTTAAGACATATTGGTTTTTCATCACCTCTCCATCTTGTATCTTCCTATCAATATTGCTCCTTTAAGTAGCATCTCCTCAATTGTCAACGTGAAGTTAAATATCTTCTTATCTACATCCGCCTTAAATCAATCACTTGGCATGCTCACTTTATCTAACATCAGGATTTTGTAAACTTCAATAAGTTCTGAAATCATTACAAGTTGACTCTCTTAGGTACTTGTTCACATCATAATATGCTCTCATTAATTTTCTCTAGATCATGTCAATAAAACCAAGGGTAAGAAAACGCATATCGTGCATATATTAATATCTTATTTTACTTGTGGATGATGTATATATATATATAATATTCTATTTTGTTGTGGCTAAAGGAGACCTTTAAAAAGTATTTAATATTGCATGGCAAGCGTAGCGTCTGTCAAACCTTTCTAGATTTGTTCACATGAGCCCCTCTTCCTTTTGTTATATGTCCCTTCATATATACCTTTTGCATATGGAAACAAGGGTGATTTTATTATTTCCAATGATTCTTAATTATCCTAGCATGTGTGCCAATGGGTATTCCAATCAACATTGACATTCATGCATGAATAGATGGAAAATCTACTTAGACAATCTAATTTAAAAACTATAAGTATTGAAAAACACTTGTTGTAAGTTGAACAAGACATGAGGATTTCAAGGGCAATTGCAAAATTGTTCAACAAGAGTGTGAAGACAATGCTAAAAATCTCATTCATCTCAAGAGAGAGAAGGCAAGCAACAAGAGTTTATTAGAGATATAATCTAAAAGCTTACTTTAAATCTAGATAGAGAAGGCAACAAACAATCATATGCTTAGGAGCTATATCTCATGAAGGAGGAGAAATCTACATGGACTCACTCACAAAAGGTGGAGATGCCTTAAAGAGAAGGACCATGGCAACATAACGAAGTTCTCCAATCAAGTACCTTAGTATATTAAGGTTACTTAGATAAGTTTTATGATATTTCTATATTCTTGATCTTTGTATTATTATATCTTGCAAGAAATTTCATAACAGTTGTGCTTGGTAATACACAATCTTCACAAGGTTGCAATAAGAATGCAACTAATGTTGGAAGAAAAACTGTAGAATTAGAGAAATCATTGAAGCCATGCTATTGAATACATTTTTATACAATTAGTCCATGAAAATACAAGAGTGAACACTCTAGATTGATAATCAATGAAGATGTGAAGGCATTAGCCAAATAGAATAAGCACTTATAAGAAGAAAAAATAATTCTTTTCTCAATAACTTGGGATGTGATTTTATTTGAGCATAACAAGTTTAACAACATAATTATTGAGTTGTTCTAATTGTTGATTGTAATTGCTCACTTTAACAACATCTTCATACAAGTTATCTCATATAGTCCATCAAAATATATTGTTCTAACTAAATAGCTAAATGTTTGCAATGGTATGGAAGCATGCATGGCACTATCCAACCAAAACTTCCTATTGAAACTTTATGAGGCGGGGTATTAGAGGTTATCAGCTAGAGTGGATGGCCCATGATTGTAATCATTCAAGTGCTAGATGATGCACACTATCCAACTATTAGGGAAACATTTAGTGTCCACTCAAATGAGGAGCTATGGTGGTTTGGTGCATTTAAGTTGCAAAAAAAAGAAATCATAGTTTGAAATGAGAACTTGTAACACAAACACTCCAATAGTGACAAAATTCTAATAGGTTGGAGAGAACTACTGGTATTCCAAGAGTATGATATTACACTATACATTAGTTGGATGTAGTTAAACTTGTGATCGAAAGCCATGACACTTTGAAATGGGGGTTCACTAATAAGAACACTCTAGCTATTAGTATGGCAATAAGTGAGAAAGAAACACACAACTCCCTATAGGATTACCCTAAAGACCACCTAGCCACCATGCTTGGCCGGCAAAAGTATTAGGAACCATGATGAGCAGCACCTAAAATGCATGCCAATTAGGTCAATCTTGATCTCCTAACCAGGTCGAGGCTATCATAATCATCTTGATCCCTTACACTTGTATTAGGAACCATGATGAGCAGCACCTAAAATGCATGCCAAGTAGGTCAATTACCTAACCAGGTCGAGGCTATCATAATCATCTTGCTCCCTTACACTTGTAGCTAAACAAATCAAGATTGGGATAAGCTTCAGAAATCTATACCTAGAGATACTTAGGGCATCCAACTTCACTCTTAGCTTTCTATGGTCATACTAGGATAAACAATCCCTAACGCAAATCAATTGGGATGTCCTTATTACAGAGCCTAAGGAGTGTGGGGGAGATGGACTAGAGAGGCTAACTAATAAAGCCGCTACATGATCTTCCTTTACAAGATAGGTCAACTACATGGATTATTATTTTAGAGAGATGGATTTCATCTACAAGAATAAAATGTATTATTATGGATGCTATCCTATCAATAAAAGAGCTAGAAGGATGTATTAACATGTCCCCATGTCAGCATCAAGGTACCGTAATCAACGGCAACACATGCAATGGTAGCAAGTTGGAAAAAAGATCAATGATGCCTAATGGAGCTGAATGAGAGCAAGGAAATGGATTGGCACTATCTCACCTTTGGATTAAGTCCTATACAGATGGTTGATCTAATATAATTACCTTAATCAATTTGAAATAAATATTTGCTTTTTTGAAAGGATTATCTTAATTATTTTTGTGTCATTACTAAGTTACGTGAATTGACCTTATGCCTAATGAGTGAATTAAAGAGCCTATTTTTATATGTCAAACTAAACATACCATGTAATTAAGCAACTAAGCAAACCCATCATAAGAAGGAAAGCAAAAGGGCAACAAATCCGTACTATGGTAGGGTGGTCTTGATGAGCTAATAGATTTCCCTCGAAAGCATTAGACTACGAGAAATTAGGAAGGCGAAATGTTGACTACCATAGAAAATAATCATAGATCCTAACCTTGTGTCATTTTAAGAGGCTAGGATGAGACTTTTTCTTATAGGTAGAGGGGTCGATGTATTAGTTTCCTCTTATTTCTCACTCTCTTTGAACCAAGTATGACACATGCCTACTTTGATTTGAGTAGATTTACACAATTAGCTAATTGTAACCCGACACTAGATAAACTATGAGGTGACCTTGGAAATTATTTAAAAACCTTGTTTTTAGGTTGATCCTTGTGGGTATGAAGCATAACCTTTTTTGCAAGATAGACTCAAGCAACTCTAGGCAGCAAAGTTTAGGAATGAAGGAGGTGTTGGCCTAGAGACTTTTGTAGATAAAACAAATAGACTATGCTTCAAGCTTACTAGAAAAATCAATAAGACACAACCTTGGTCCCTACGGCTAGAGGCTTGGATTACATCCCTAGAAAGAAGGGGGAATGCCAAGTATGACCTGTCTTGGTGAGACATATCTTGCAATTACCTTTAGCTAGTCAAGATCCCGCCCAAGCTTTAGTAGGAGATGGCAACATATTATTTCCCAAATCAATTGGTCCTTGGACTCCAATAGAAATGGCGATGCTTCACTAGTCACTAGCATTTAGCTCAATCCATTTGCATTTGACGTGCTAGTTGCACTTCTCCTCACTAATTACTCTCTCACCAAGAGGATCTACCTAAAATATCTAAGGACTTGGGAGTAGATTTGGAAAAAATAGGACATGTGCTAGATGCCTCTAGAGACAATTAAGGCTAGCATTAATTTTACTATAGGGAGTCACAATGGCTCCAGTGCACCCTTGGATGTTTAAGGATGGATTGGGCTATGTCCACTACAACTTGTTTGTCACCCCCTTGGTGCTTTAATGAGTTCAACAAGTAAGTAATTGATCAAATGCAGGAAGCATGGAAATTTTTTTGCTCTCCGTCTCTTGCTAACCCCCTCACCCTCGTTGACCAAAGTGGAAGGGATTTCGCCCAATGGCTAGGCCTTCCACTTGGCAACATTGACTGAAGCATGTTTGGAAGGCCATCCCTTATTACAAATTGAACTTTTTCAAATGGAGGCTCCTTTCAAGAAAATTGCAAGCTATCCAAAAGAATTCCCTTGTCCCCCTCTATGTCTTTTGTTGAGAGACATGAAGAAAATGAGAAACACCTCTTCTAGGAGTGCCCAATAATCAAGCCCATTTGGCACAAGATCATGACTCCTCTCCTCCTCCTCTAGTCATTCAGAGGAAGCCCTTAAAGTATGTGGCTGAAACGGTTCCTATTTCCGTTCCTCCAGTGCTACCGATCCCTGCTACATCGAGCAGTACCCTTCCTACATGCCTCACATCTCCAAATTTATTAAGGGCACACAGAGATGGTAGTTTGGATATACCAATTCCTTCTTTGCATCACCTAGTTTCACGAGACATGATTCCTTTCCTCTGTAAGGATATTCAAAGTTCTATAGAGATATCGATTATAGCTTGTTTTCATCAATAGTTGTACTCTTCCTTCCATGGGATGCAGCACTCCAAGGAGGAGTTACATAAGGCTAACATTGAGCTTACCTCAACAAAGGAAACTCTTTTCGATCTTTTCAAGAAAACAGAGTCATAGGCCAAATTGATAAAAGCCCATAAATTGGAAATCTCCTCTTTGCAGGCCAGTTGGTTGAAACAATGGCTCAAGTAGCTACTATCAATGAGGATAAAGATCATCTTTTTCAAGAAACCCAAGAGTTTAAAGCTTAAATTTTCCCAAACAATGGAGCTACAATTAACAAATTGTACAGTTGAGCATTAGAATACCAAGATTGAGGGATTAAAAGAGCAGTTGACTCAAGTACACTCCATTTCTCCAAGTCCTAATATACCATCATTATCATCTTTATTCGCTATGGACTCCGCTACTTTTCAATGTAATGCAACCTTGTGTCCTTTGTTCCAAGCTAAAGTGGAGAGACTTTAGTCTAGAATGGATCTTTTGTGGTCTTATTTTGAGCAGTTTTTGGAATACATCCCGCTAGATCATTCATTCTTTTGTGCACAATCAACAACAAAAGCTGGCCTTTATATGAAGCTATCCACGATGGATTTGCATCCTCAAGAGGATGGATGGGGTGGTGCTTGGTCCTCATATCTTTTAATAGAAGTTGCCCGAATGGTTTTTATGGATTTAGTTATACCAGACACCATGCTAATGTCTTACATGTATCTTAGAGTTGATCTCCTAATTCAAGATTATGAGGATATGTCTTGGTATGCGGGGGATATCATCTTGCAAGCTTTTCTTTATGCCAAAGACTTGGAGTTGCAAATGGATGAGATTTTTCAAGCCTATCCTTCCAAAGTGGATGCATGTCTTGAGGTGGCTTTGCATTCCATGATTGAGTCTGTTGAATTAGAGACAACTAAAAGCTCCTGCATGATTACAAACTGCTAATCAACTGAGGGAGGATCTTTTAGCCCATATTTCTAATCAATTCCCTTTTGATACCTCTTTCTTTGAAGCTTATAATCGTTGCTATGTTCTAGGTCCATCAATGCCTTCCCTTGTATATTATCAATAGATGGCCCACAGATTGGATTCTTACCTATCCATACTTAAAGCGGCTCCCCATGTTATTTCTCCTCTTCTTTTCCAAACACAAGGTGCTCCTCAAATTCCTATATTCACTCATTGCCCATTTATTGTCCATCATGTTTTCTCTCATGCTCCTCCTTGTTCTACCCTGTCTATCACACTCCTTTCCACTTTTCTAGCCTATTTTCTAACCTCTTTCTTATCTAATTTAGTAAAATTATATGAATCTCCATCTTTAACCCTTTCTTATTTTTATGATTTTTCCTATCCATCCCTTCATCCCCCTTATACTTGTTCCAATTCCACCATCTATATCTTTTATTCCTAGTCCCCCCTCAATTGGTTAGTACACACTGTGGTTTTGATCTGCAGATATAAAGATGAAGAGGGTGGAGCCAAACTGATTCATTGACATGACCTCAAATAAATTAGCCTATAATTCCAGGGGATTGGTAGACTACTATCCATGCTTATCAGAATTATTTAAAGTTTTCCCAGATCCATCATCAATCTATTGATCCTTCAATTAGATTAACTGCTCATTTTGCTTCATACCTAGCACATATACATCGACACTCTCATAATGATCAAAAGCGGGTTCCAAAGTTGTGCTTGAATGCCAATGTTGATATTGATTCCCGTCAATTAGATATCTTGTGCTTTCATACTCTTTGTCTTCCAAGCGGATATCTTGACCTTGTGGAGAGGATGTGTTGTTTACAATTTTTTCAAAATCCTCCCAATATATTTGTAGATGAATCCATTTCTATGGATAGGTTCTGAAATCATCAAGCCTTTAAATGACAACATCTTCATTGATGATTTCTTTATAGATTTAATTGGTGGATTGAGCTTTAATGAAATCCCTTTTTCATTCTCCCTTTTTGGGGTTTCATTCAAATTTTTCTGTGTTATGTATTAGTGTGTGGGTGTGATTACTTTGTGTTTATCTTAAGATATGGTTTGAGAAAGTGAAAAAGATTTAAAGATGTTGATTTATGGATTTGGTTGAAGTTTTGAAGACTTGCAAAGGAATGGAAGAATCTCTTATATCCTTTACTAATTTTTTTGGTTATATTTTAAAAACTAAAAATTGATTTGTGCTTTAAGATATTTTGTTGTCATCAATCTATTTGATGGATCCAAGCTATTTTGGAGATTGATGGACTTGACATTGTTTGTGGATGGTAATTGATTGAATTTTCAGAACGAAATATTGAGCTAGTTTTTGGGCTTAGCATTCTGCCTTGTTTTCAGGTCACAAGGGCTCCTTGATTAAGTGTGGGGATATGTTGAGGGCAGAATCAACTTCTTTTTTGGGTTGATTTTTATTGTTTTTATGAGATGGAATGGTTGATTTTGAGGGTTTATTGATTGATTTTTGTTGAGCTGGAAGTGTTTTGGAATGTGTTGGGATGGTATAAGTATGTTTGAGAAGCTCATGATGGTTTTTGGTTGGAGATATAATGTTCTAATAGGTTCTGTAATGTGTCTGTTTGATTGTGATAGGGTCTATTATGCCTTTATTTTGATTTGATTTCTTTCTATTTGTGAGGTTGGGATTGTGAATGAGTATTTTGAGGAACTAATGAGAGTGTGTTGGATGGTTTTGGATGGTCTGAAATGATTTTGACTTGAGTTGTATGGTTTTTATGCCTTTTGTTAACCCTCTACAGCAATGTTTTGTAGAGCTTCCATCTCTATTCTGTAAGCCTCTATTTGCTTCTGTATTTGTTGTTCTGATGGATGGATATTTGGCTTGGGGAATGTTTTGAAATCTTGAAAGAGAAATAATAAAAGTTCAAAATAGCTTGAATAAGTAGAAGAATTAGTTGAAGAATACTTGAAATGAAGACTACAATGACAATGACAATAGTGAGCTCTCAAGGGGAGACACTATAGTGGCTCTGGTGACTTTTCATTTCAGACATACCTTTTGGGAGGGGTACCCACAACCAAGAGAGGATTATTGAGATTAATTCATTGTAATTCCAATGTGCTATTGAGAGAGAGCATAAATGAGAGAGAGAATATGAGAGAGAGCCAATTTTTCTATGAAAAACATTGTATCTACATGATAGAAAGACTATATAAAGACTATGAAGATGATGAAAGATTAATACTATGTGATGAATTCCATTCAAAGCTGATCTTTCCTTTCTATCATTGTGGTTCTTTGATGGTTTCTATGAAGAATATGCAAAATATGTTGAAAATTTATTGTAATAAATCTGTGGGAGAATTGCTATGTGATGTTGCATGAAGATTTGTGAAGATTGGTGTTCATTTTCTTCTTGCGGTTGATTAAAAATGAAGAACATGCTTGTTGATGTGACAAGATAGATTTGCTTGCAGTAGTTTTCCCATTTTTCTTGGTGTTCACCTTAGGGCTCCACTCACTTAACTTAAATGGAGAGTGCCCACTTTACACCCTGATAATTTTTAGCCATGCTAAAAAACTGGTTGAATCACAAAACACTTTGGGCTCAGATTTTAAGCTACATACCCATGCATGCATCGAGTAATCATTATTGGAAGTCATGAAGTACAAATAGTTGCCAAAAGAGGATATTAGCATGAGACCACAAACATCATTGTATGCCAAATGTAGTTTCTCATCAAGCCATCTTTTGAAAATGAAACACGCTACTTTTATCCAATATGTAGCCTTCCAAAATCTATTTTCTAGGTGCCTCAAGAGTAGGCATTGAAGAAAAATATCAAATTTTTGCATGCACAACAAACTAGCTAAATTTATATGACTTAAATACATATGCTAAAGTTTTGTATCTGAAACTACTTACGAATCTGCAACCCATCTGAAATTGCACATGTCATGTTGTCTTCTGTAGATCGTTCATAGTCATTAAGCTTATACAACTCACGGCATGTAGTGAACTATATGCAACAATTATATCACCACAACAGAGATCATGAACCATACATTTTTCACAATCAAGCTAATCTTGGCAAATGTAGAAACTGACAACAATTTCTTTGGTACATACAAAGCATCAATAAGTGTGAAAGTACTACCATTAATAATAGTTAATACAAATTTTCCAACTCCTTTAATAAGATAAGAGGAGTTATTAGGAAATTTCATAGTATTGCACTTAGGACAACACTCAAGAAAAGTGAACATATTGTGTAAAGACATAATATGCTTAGTGGCACCATTGTCAAAGTACCTTACATCTAAATCTATAATGAACATATAAGAATTATGTAAAGAAGGGACATAACTACATTGTGCACTAAATGCCTACTTTGTATCTTGCACAACATTTGCAAATTCTAACTTAGAAGGAGAGGCATTTGCAACAACCGTACTAGTCTCTCTTCTTAGCCTCTTTTGAAGCCAGTTTAGGTCTCTAATTACATGATCTTTTGCATTGCAATATTAACTTTCTTTTTTATTTTCATCCTCACCAGCCTTTTTTATTTGAATAACACTTGCAAATTTCTACTTACTAGTAGGGCTTTCCTCCTTTACCTTTCTAACTAGCCACAAAAGCTTGTTTTGCAATACACATAATGGACTTGTTTTTCCTAGATTGTTCTTCTTATAGTAAAATAGAAACCAAATCATCAAATGAGAAATCGTTTAGATTTTGTTTCATCATCAAACAAAGAATAGATGCAAAACTACGATAAGAATTTAGAATATCATTAGGAATAGTCTACAGCAATGAATTGTGTGGAAAAATCTCATCTATAGTAATCAAATGCTCCTTAAGATCTTTTATCTTTGTCAAAAGAATATCTATGAAGTCACCTTCATCCATATGTTCACTCTCTAATTGCTTGTTAAGAAACATGGTCCTCATTTTTCCATTGAACAAATGTGCAACTATATCACCAAGCATCCTTAGTTGCCTTACATAAGCAAATATGTGGGATCATGATGTGTTTAACAAACAATGCAATCAAAGCATGAGCCTTTGCATCTCTACCATCCACCAAATTTTCTTAGGATTAGATGGTGGTGGTGGTGCTTTAGCATCAATAGGAGCAAAATTAGAACTGGTAACATCCTCAACAACATCTGTTTCTATTATTTTTGCTGCACTTGTAGCTTCTAAAACACTAGTAGGACATCTTTCAAGCCCATGCACAATGTTCTAAAGATCCTTTGCAACAATACATAATGCATGATAAAAGTTCACAATGGATAGTTGGTTCCATCCAACTTATCCTCAACAACCAACATACAAATTATATCATTGTTGCCAACCATGGCCATGGATTGTACTTGATGCAAAATTAGAGGAAAATATGTACAAAACTAACCTATGCTATTATGTAGCACAATACAAAGGAGGCTGTAAGGGCTCTTACTTGCATATTCAATAGATGTTAAAGATTTTGTAGAAAAGAAATAGCTTGTATAGTACTAGCAGTAGTACAAATGGAGGTTGAAACAAACCCAAATAAAAATTCTAACAATGCCAAATCCTTATGAGATCACATAAGTACTTATTGACCTATGAATGCTCATTAAATCTCATCCCAACCTAAGGAAATCAAGCAAAGGGTATTGGTGACCCTACCCTAGAGGTTGAAGGGTGCTCTAATACCAATTGTTAGATTTAGGGTTGTAGGAATGCAAATATATAGCTTGAAGAAAAAGAAGTTTAAGAGAGCACAACTCAACGTGTATTAAGAGATATCAATAGAGAAGGTTTATGAGACTTAGTATGCCGTGAAAGTGGCTAGGCATATATACAAGTTTGATGGGAAAAAACCTCCTAAAGAGGGAAAAAAGTGCCATGATTGTCGAAACCTAAAGCAGGCCCGACAATGGCTCTAGGGCTTTAGCCAAGGGCCTCTTGTGCACACCAAACCACCCTCATGGCCTCATGGCCAGGAGCGTCTAGAGGCTATACACTACTCTAAATAAATCATGCATTTGTATCAGTTGGTAGTCCAATGTATTTCTCTTCCCAAGTCCAACTGATGAAGTATCCAAACATACAAGTGATCAACACCTCAATTCACATACATAAAGAGCTCCCCCTAGCAAAATGCTATATAGCTCTCCTACACCCCAGGGATTGACCCTAGGATACAATGTCTTACACATAGAACATAAGCGTAACAGAGTTCTCTCATAATAAAAACGTAACGATCCATGAGACTATGTCCTACAGCCGTCTTATAAGCTGTACGATAGGCCCACAAGGCCGCCATTAATTTGTTATCTCAGTCACTTTGTGATGTGGATACCACCTTCGTAAGCACGTTGACTAGGATTTTATTCGTGGATTTTTCTTGGCCATTTGCTTGAGGGTAGTAGGGCGAGGACCTTCTATGAATGATTAGGAAGGTCGAGAGTAGGTGGGATGTCACTTCATTAATGAAGTGCGTGCCCTGATCACTTACTAGTTCAATTGGACAACCAAAATGTGAAAAGACCTGCTGCCACAAGAACTTCGTAGTGGTTCTAGTGTCATCCTTCCTAGTGGCTCTTGCCTCTGCCCACTTCGTCAAGTAATCAATTGCCACAATGATGTGGCATGCCTGGGAGTACTGTGCCGCAGGACTGATAGGTCCAATGAAGTCAATGCCCCATTTTTTGAAGGGCTGTCATGCTATTACGGGGGTCAACTCCATCTTATCCTTGCGCACAAGCACCTTAGTCCTCTAGCACTCATCGTAGTGTTTTACAAATTTAGCAGCATCACGAAATAGGGTGGGCCACCATAGTTGGGATTGTAGCACCTTATGGGCTGTTGTATCCCCACCAAAGTGTCGCCAGTGGAAGATGATGATTTAGTTTATGTGACCTTGAATGGTCTAGGAAAGGATTATGCACAGTTTCGGACATCCATTTCAGTTCATGAAAGATTTCCTGATTTTGAGGAGTTGATTGCTCTTCTAATTTCTGAGGAGCAGAGAAATGGTGGTGCATCTTCTTCGGGAGGAACTTCAAAGGAAGCTGTCTTCTACTCAAATGCTGGAAGAGGTAGAGGCAGAGGTAGAGGAGGCCGATTTGGAGGCCGTGGTAGAAATCAGAATATACAGCAAACTCAAGAAAACCAGTCCTATGGAGGAGGACCTGGTAACTCTAGAGGCAGGGGGAGCCAAAGAGGTCGTGGTGGATGGCAAAGAGGCCAAAATGCAAACAGCAATGTTGAATGCTACTACTGTGGTAAAATGGATCATATGGCTAAAGACTGCTATAAAAAGCAGAATGACATCATGAATGGAAAACTGCAACAAGGGAATTATGCATCTTCTAGTAGACAGGGTGATGACAGAAATGAGCATTTGTTTATGGTGCAGCACATGAATAATTCTGTGACAAGTGCAGAAGAAAGCAATGATGTATGGTATGTTGACTCAGGTGCATCAAACCACATGACAGGTCACGCAGAATGGATGGAGGATGCAAGGAAAATGGAAAAACCAGGATTTGTGGAGACTGGTGATGATACTGCACATCCTATTGTGCAGATTGGAAAAATTCCTTTGTCTATGCAGGATGGGAAAAAAAAATACATGTCCGATGTATTTCATGTCCCGAATATCACCAAGAATCTGGTTTCTGTTGGTCAAATGGTTGAGCAGGGCTTGCAGGTCAGATTTAATCCTCATGGATGCTTTGTTGAGGATATGAAAAATAAAGGTCGCTTGATAGCAAAAGGAAAGAAGAAGGGCAGAATGTTTACGTTGGATGCAGACATGTCTGAATTGAGTGCAGCAATGTTTGCACATGGGACCGGTGTAGTTGCAGATATTGATATCTGGCATAAACGCATTGGTCATGTTAATGTACAGCGACTTAAATCAATGCAGGCCCAAAACATTGTTGCATGATTGCCTAAATTCAAGGTTGCAGAAATGCATAAGGTATGTGAAGCCTGCCAATTTGGAAAACAGGCAAGGAAACCATTTCCTAGACATGTTCAAGAGAGTGAGAAGCCATTGGAATTAATCCACTCTGATGTGTGGACTACTAAAGCTGCATCTCTTGGAGGCTGTCATTATTTTGTCACTTTTATTGATGACTATAGCAGAAAAGTTTGGGTGTATTTTATGAAAAAGAAAAGTGAAGTTTTTGGGCATTTCAAAACTCTTAAAGCTATGGTTGAAAAAGAAACAGGCCTGCAAATAAAATGCCTAAGGTCAGATGGAGGGGGAGAGTACCTCTCAAATGAGTTTGCAAGGTTCCTGCAGGAGCATGGTATAAAGCAACAATATTCATGCAGTCATACCCCACAACAAAATGGAATTGCAGAAAGGAAAAACAGGCATATTGGAGAGGTATCTCGTGCCATGCTCAACGAAAAAGACTTGCCAGATTTTTATTGGGCTGAAGGAGTTGCTACAGCAGTCTATATAATGAACAGGACTCCCACTGCAGCAATACATGGGATGACTCCAGAGGAGAGGTATACTGGCAGGAAACCAGATATTTCTCATTTGAAAATTTTTTGTTGCATTGCCTATGTACATGTGCCAGATGAGTTGAGATCCAAGTTGGATCCAAAAGCTGAGAAGTGCATCTTTATTGGTTACTCTTTGCAGCAGAAAGGGTATAGATGCTATAACCCTTCTACTCGCAAGTTTACAGTGAGCAGAGATGTTTTTTTTTATGAGATGAGTAGCTGGTATAAACCAGTAAATGTGATTGATAATGTAGATGCACAAAATGGTAATGTTGCACAGAATTCACAGCAGCAGTCACAAGATATTAGTGGACTTGGAGCATCCTCTAGCAGTGGTTCACATTCTTCGCCATGGACAGGCAGATTGAGATCAGGAGAATCTTCTCAAAGGAATGCAGATAGTGGTATGCAGGTATCACGAAAAGGAAAAGAGAAGGTTGATCAGCCCATGTTTGATATGAATGCAGGTCACTCTTATGTGGATGCTGAATCCAATGGCTCTGAACAGAGCATTGATGATGAGTTGGGTATTCCTTCTATTGTTACACCTGGAGTAAGGAAGACCAGGGATGTTTTGAGAGCACCTGGGAGTGAACCTATTTTGCGCAGGTCTACGAGAGCTAGGTATCCTGTGGATAGGCTGAAATATGATGGATTTACAGCCATTCACTATGCATATATGGTCAAAGTGATACAGGAACCAGAACCCACTTCTTTTGAGCAAGCCACGGGAAAAGAAAAATGGGAGAAAGCCATGGATGAAGAAATGGATGCCTTGGAAGCAAATGCTACATGGGAATTGGTACCTCTGCCTAAAGGTAAGAATGCAATTGGCTGTAAGTGGGTTTATAAGGTGAAGCAAAATGCAGATGGTTCTGTGAACAGATACAAGGCAAGATTAGTAGTCAAGGGGTATGCACAAACATATGGCATTGACTATGAAGAAACATTCAGTCCGGTTGCAAGGATGGCAACCGTAAGAGCAGTCATTGCTATGGCTGCATCAAAGGGATGGTCTTTACATCAGATGGATGTAAAGAATGCCTTCTTGCATGGTGATTTGCAAGAAGAGGTCTATATGGAACAGCCACCAGGTTATGTGTATGCTGTTCATCCTGAGTTTGTTTACAGGTTGAAGAAAGCATTGTATGGCTTGAAGCAAGCACCTAGAGCATGGTCTGACAAGATAGGACAGTATCTTGTCACTATTGGCTTTCAGATTTCCAAGGCAGATTTCTCACTTTATGTGAGAAAAACAGAGAAAGGTATTATGCTACTTGTCATTTATGTTGATGATTTGATTATGACAGGTGACAGTGATAAAGATATCCTTCATGTGAAAATGCTATTGAAGCAACAGTTTGAGATGAAGGATTTGGGAGAGCCGCGTTATTTCTTGGGCATTGAGGTGATTAGATCACCAAGTGGGATACAGCTCTTGCAGAGGCAGTATGGATTGGACATGCTGTCCAAATATGGAATGACAGGTTGTAAGCCTATTTCAGTTCCTTTGGAGCAGAATGTGAAGCTGAGCACAGATGTAGGTGAGCTTCTGGAAGACCCTACTATGTACAGATGCATAGTAGGAAGTTTGATTTATATGACTATTACCAGGCCAGATTTGAGCTACGATGTTGGATTGGTAAGTCAGTTTATGCAGGCTCCAAGAAAACTGCATTTGGATGCGGCTAGACGCATACTCAGGTATGTGAAGTCCACATTGCAGTATGGACTATTTTATGAGACTGGGGTTCAGATACAGTTGCATGGATACACTGATGCTGATTGGGCTGGTAGCATTTCTGATAGACGATCTACCAGTGGATATGTGTTCTCTTTTGGGAGTGCTGCAGTCACTTGGAGCAGCAAGAAACAGCCTACAGTTTCCTTGTCCAGCACAAAGGCTGAGTACAGGGGTGCAGCAATGGCTGCATGTGAGGTAGCTTGGTTGCATAAGCTACTTTATGATATGCATCAGCCTACAGATGGGCCAGTTGTCATTTATTGTGACAACATGAGTAGTATACACTTGGCAAATAACCCAGTCTATCATGCTAGAACAAAGCACATTGAGGTGCATTATCACTATGTGCGGGAGAGGGTTTTACTAGGTTAGTTTATGTCAGCACAGAAGATCAGGTAGCTGACATATTCACGAAGGCATTGGGCACAAAGAAGCTGCGCAAGTTCAGAGACCTGCTTGGCGTGCAGGAATTGGGATTGAGCTCGAGGGGGAGTGTTGAGATATCGAGCTCCACTCGTGATATGCCAGGGTGACCGTTGTGCATTTATGTCACCGACTTGTCAGTTGTAAATGCGGTCGGTATACCGCCCATGAATAATAGCTACATGATAGCTATTCTTATCTACTCTAGTTCGTGGCTCAGTTAGTATGCCACCTTAGTTAGTTGAGTTTGGTTTGAGACCCATATATAGGGTTCTTCTATTTCTTTGTAAAAGTGTTCTTTTGGCTTACACAACTAAGAAGAGAAAAACTGTTTTCAGCCTCCATCTCTATGTGTATTCCCCCATTGTGCAAGCAAGAAAGCTACAAGTGAGACTCCTTCCTTCTCTCCCACAATCTTGACAGTGGTCTATAGATTTTTCCATTTTACCACATTTTTTCTCTTCAATACTTTATACTTGGGCATGTAAAAAGGAGATAGCTAAGCATATTGTGACCCAAGGAGAATAGGGCACCGGCCTCAGGTCGTGTCTCAGTACCCAAGAACCTACCAAGCTCTTGCAAGGCGACACTAAATCCTTTTTTCCTTTCACTCACTTTTATTTTCGCTTCAGCCATCATTATTTATTTTTCAGCTAAATGTCACCCCCAAAAAGACAAGGCATCGGGTGTGACTCATCTCCCCAAGAACTTACTAGGCCTTCACAAGGCAATGATCATCTGCTCTTTGATTTTTTCTTTCATTGTTTTCTTATTTTAGGGATTAGAACCCCTTTTTACACACCTTCGTACCTTATATATATTTTAGATATATTCATTGTCTCTTCTCTTTTATTTGGTAGGCTTCTCTATCTGCCTCACAACTAACAAGGATTCCTAGAAATAATTGCCTAGCAAGCTAGCAGAATAGGGTCTCTAGGACTACTCTCAAAAACAGCTCTTAGAGTGCCCAACAATGTCTTTATAGGAGGCGGACAACTACTCAAAACTCCCTAGATACACCAAAACTAACCCCCTAGGAATTCATGCCTTGAATGCTAGTCCCCAACAAAAAGAAAAAAATTCTCCACATACATATACAATACAACATAAAGGGAAAGGACTGGTAAAGGAGGGACATCACCCGAAACTTGGCCACAAGAAGTTTCTGTGCAGCAAGAGGCTCTCTCTATGTGCTCCGTCGAATCTGTTTAGTACATCACTAAAACAAAAAACCATCAATTACATCTGCACCACAAAAAACGAATGGCCCTCTTTGCCTAACGAAATGTAATCATAAAGCACACCATTTAGTAATATACTATTGAAAACAAACCCTTAGTCCTAATATAAATCCTACTGAAGCACAAAACTAGACCAAGAAGAATGGATGCTCAAGCCCTATATTAAGTGCATCAAAATATTAGCTAACCTCCCTACATAAATAGTAAGGGGTGTCCTATGAATATGCCATCGAACAATCCAATGTATCCATGACAGAATAGGAAGATGATCAATCGCCACTACTTGACTCATAACTCAGACTAACCATCGAGGCCAAAACAAGATATGTCAGCAAAAGCAGTCCCCCCAATACTCCTGGGCTAACATCAAGAGGTATATGCAAAAGCCCCTCAAGACCACATTTAAGAAAGACATCTTCAACAAAGGCATAGTTAGCCAGGGAATCTGCAAAGCAATTTCACTATCACGGAATCAACTGGTAAGTCATTGCCTCAAAGATCTCGAGGGCATCCAAGATTGCACAATGGTACATTCTTAGAATGGGATCTCTCACACTATAGGTCCCATTCAATTGGTCGATCACTAACTGTAAATTGCATTTTTCCAATAACTCATGAATACCACCACATTTGGCTAAATTCAGCCCCATAAGTCCTTGTATTCTGCCATGTTATTCATAAAAGAACTGCCCAAATACACTCCCATTTTTAGAACCACTTGACAACAAGGATCTTTAATGATAATCCCAATGCTTCAATGCTTAGCAGGTTCTCAAGAAGCTCCATCAAAATATAATATGTAAACCAAGGCTTCATTGATATAACCTACCATGGCAAACAACCTACTCGTACTTATGATAGTCAAAGTAATCGGGAGAGAGGGTAAGATAAGTACAATCTCTCCTTCCTCACTAAACTCAATAGGGATGCTAGTAAGAACTCTATGACAATGGTGGCAATAGACTCAAATATCCCACGTGAAAGATCCATCTTGCCACTCAGTAATATGAGAACAGCTAGATCCTAAAGGACCTGCAAAGGCACCAAGTCCAACATCAACCCCTATACATAAAAGGGCTTCAGTTTAATGAAATTTCCTTTCTTGCAAATCCACTAAAAGGGTTGTAGAGCCATTCTTTCCTATACAAACAATCTTATAAGAACCATCCCATTTGGGTTCCAGCTTGCCTAGGAAGAGCTCACAATGGGCATCATAATATAGGACCAATTGACCCTTAGCAAATCTATACATCTTAGCCCGAAGGTCGTGAAGCATTTTCATCCACTTCTTCCCTACTTCCTAATGTACCCAAGCTTATAATCTAATCTCATCCAAATGTGTAAGGGAAATGAACCTTGCTTGCAACGTTTCCTTTTCACCCAAAGAATGGTTTATAGTAAATCTTATTGTAGGCAGCTCAATCTCCAAAGGTAAAATACACTCTTTTTCATATACTAATTTAAAAGGGGTGTGGCCTATAGCTCTTTTAAATATTATATTATAAGCCCAAACAACCACATATAACTTCTTATCCCAATCATGGTTTCCTTCAAATGCCATCTTGGATAAAATCCCCACAATTTGCTTATTAATACTCTCTACTTGCCCATTAGCTTCGGGATTATAAGGCATGGTCTTATTATGTTTAATCTTCAGAGCTTCCATCAAAGCCTCAATCACTTTATTCAAAGAAATGTCCCATGATCAGACACAAGCTCCTTAGATGGACCAAAACAGCAAATAATCTTTTCCAAAATAGAAATGGTTGTTTCTTTGGTATTATCCTTCATTGTAGCAGTGTGGCTTCAAACCACTTCATCAAATAGTTTGTCGCCACAATTATATAACACTTTTGTGTAGTTGACGAATGATGTATAGGTTCAACGAAATCAATGCCTCACTTCTCAAATGGTAGTATATCCATGATATGATTCGATGGATGCTTCCTATTCTCCCTATTGTCATATCTCTGACATGTAGCACATCTCTTGGCATATGCAAATGCATCTTGGAAAATGGACGGCCACCAATATCTAGCTCTCAAAGCTTTCTGTGTAGTCAATCATCCAATAAATCTCCCTCCACAAGCGGAGTCATGACACTCGTCCAAGATAGACAACACCTCATCAAGCATAACACATCGACGATAAACATCATCAACTCCTTGCCGATATAGTGTTCTTGAAATCAAGGCAAAGTTCAAGGCTTACTGCCTAATTTTTCTCTCTTCACTCTTTGACAAAGCAGTGTTAGCCTCTCTTGTGGATATGGTAGCATACCAGGATGGAATGGAGGCCATATTGATTTTGAATAGACCGCCGAGGTCACTACCTTCAGCCAAGACTTCTTTTAGCTCCTCAAAATCCACAAGACATTCAACAATGCCTTGCAACTTCGAGAGCTTACTCCTAATTTCATAATCAAATACCTACAAAGTGATCAACCACTTTGCTAGGTGGTCAAGTGGCTCAACTTATTTAACAATAGCCTCAACCCTTCTATCTTCGTATGAGTACTACCTTTTCATATAAGATGTAGTGCCTAAATTTCTTCATTGCAAAGACCATCCCAATGCATATTTTCTCCATGTAGGTATAATTAATCTCGGAAAACCCCAATTTGTGACTAGCAAATGCGATCGGATGGTACCACTTCTCCTTCCAAATCTGGGCTAAATAGTAGCTAATATTATATATCGTAGCGGATGAAAATATATAAAATATCTCACCCCTTTTAGGTACTTTCAAAACTAGCGCTTTTTCCAATTCCTACTTCACATCCTCGAAGGATGCCTGACATAGATCACTCCAAACAAATAGTCAATTAAAGGACAATAGATTCATCAATGGCAATGTCCTCTCAGCCAATGCATTAATGAAGCATCGATAATATTCAGCTGCTATCCCTGCTAGCGATAGAAAGCTATGCACTTCTTTAGAAATATGTGGTAGACTCATAGCGATGATAACCTTTATCTTTTCAAGATTAGTTGTCGCAATACCAGTCGAGCTAACCACATGGCCCAACAACAATCCATAGGGCACTCCAAAGACACATTTTCTTGGATTGAGAGCAATGTTGTAGAATGGCCTACACTGCTTAAAACATTTTCTATAAATGATCACTTGTCTCTCCCTTATAGTGCCTACCCCCAGATCATCAATAAAAACTTTTAGCTCCTCTGGGAAAATATAACCAAAATTTTTAGCAACCATATGTCTCCAAGACCCTAGCACATTGCATAATCCAAAAGCCATCAAATGATATACAAAGGTACCAAACATAATGATAAATGTTATTTTCAATTTTTCTTTCGCTACAATAGCCATTTGATTATAACCAGCGAAGTAGTCCATAAATGAATAGATATTCCTACCCACTAAAACTTATCTAGGAACTAATCAATAAATGGCAACGGATAGTAATCTTTAACCATCTGTTTATTGAGCTCCCTAAAATCTATGCAAAGCCAGATTTGATTATTTTTCTTTTGCATGATAACTACTAGCAAACATCACTCCATGTGTTGTACAGGAAATATTAGGCCAATTGTAGCTCCTCAAATAGTGTCCCTTAGTTCAAAAGGCATATGCCTCACTTTTTGTCAAATAGGCCAGCTACCTTCCTTCAGGGGAATAGTACGCACATCCAAACTAGGAGGGATACCCTCAGCTTATCATAGCTCCAAGAAAAAATGTCATAGAATTCTTGGATCAAGGACATATAGTTCTTCCTCTCTTCCGAACTAAGCATAGATCATAATTTAATGGTTCTCTTCTCCCGCCAAACCATTCTTTCTATTGGTCTCACTGAATAGGCTTCGGTGTCTCTTTCTTAGCTTTTATCTTCTTCTTTGGTAGCTCCTTCTTGGAGTTAGCTTTGCCATTAGTAGCTTTTAGAGGACTGGCTTCCACATCAAGATTAAGGACTTGTGTCCCCTTATCATCTTGTTTAGGGTTTGCCTCAACAAGTTTTACATAACCTTTATCGCCTTCTTTAACCTTCTGTCCTCTTGTAATGGCTCATAAATTGAAAGTGTTAGTGGTGTTGACACACGCACAACTTTGATCACGCTGATACCACTACCACTAGGCAGCTCTTCTATTTTCCTTTCTACAACATTTGCTTAGGTCCCTCACCCTGCTAAAGGTTATTCCCTTGTGCTCAATGATTAATCGGACTTGGTTGCTTACTCCCTTGTTGAAGAGAGTTGAGTTTACTCCAGCAAGTACTAGCTAGATGGTTGAACTTCCCATATATGTCACATTTGACATTAGGGAAGTTTCTCAGAAAGTGTTGACCACCACCCGACTTACAACTAGATCTTGATAGACCACCCTCTTCTTAGGACGTCGACTTATTATCAAGTTTTGTTGCTTCTTTAGGAAATTAACATCCATTAATATTTTTCCTATATTGTTCCATTATCATATCAATATAATGCTTCATCATGTCCTTGAGTTTGCCAAGAACATTTGATGCATTAAACTCATAACCGTGATCATCCACTTTCCGTTCAGTTGGCCTAACCACCTAATTAGGGATTGGCCACTGCTGATTAATTGGCATGGCATTCGGGTTCATCACTTGGTTTCCATTATTTAGTGGAACCATTTGGCTAGCCATCGACATAGCAGCATTAAGAGGAGCTGGCAGCATGGGTACATTTTGCATTATGCTTCCTCTTCCATTCAGATTGATCATAGGTATATTAGTTGCACCTTGACTTCCATTAGTCAATACCAAATAATTTTCAAGACCTATACTCGCCCCAGATGAGTAGGTTGCTTGTAAGCGAGACTCTACCTCCTTTGTTCATGTAATAGCAGTGTCTATATCAGGAAGGGCAACACTACTTAGCTGCACTTGGATATTGAAGTCCAATCCATGTAAAAATTATTGCAATTGGGCAACATCAGGTGGAATAGGAATTGAGATTTGCAATTTGCAAAACACCTCTTTCAATTTCTTGGCATACACTCGAGCATTCTCATGAGATTCTTGATGTGTCATATTCAAAAAACATAGCCAATGCTAACCACCTCTCTCAGGGACAAACTCTCTTCATCACACAGAAGGCTATAAAAAACAAATCAATCGTAGTTATGGTTTTGGCTTCCAAGCTATGATACATATTTTAGCTCTTCCTTTCCGAGTCATATTGGAGGTAGATTGACTTTTCGGGGAAAGGGGAAAGCTAGAGCTTCCTTCTTCCCTTGACGGATTGACTAGGATATTGATTGGATCAATGAGACCGCTCTTTCTCAAGGATAGCGGACTACTACGCTTAGGACAATATCTCCTAATGTCACAACTAATCATCTAGCCCTTTCAACTCTTTCTTGTCATTGAATCTCGGCTTGTTGACGATGTCTATAAGAAGATAACGGATCTATTTCAATTCTCTTTGGCATACACTAAACAATTGGTTCCTAATTAACCAAGATTTGAAAACTACCACTTATCAGCGACTCTCAAAAAATGCACCACCTATCAGGACCTAAAATAGGCCTAACACTAGCTCTAGGGCTCTAGCCGGGCCTCCTATGTACACCAAACCACCCTCACGGTCTCGCGGCGACCAAGAGCGTATGGAAACTATACACTACTCTAAATAAATCGTGGGTTTGTATCAACTTGTAGTCCAACGCATTTCTTTTCCCAACTCCAATAGAGGGAGTGTCCAAACATACAGATGATCAACACCTCGATTCACATACACAAAGAGCTTCCCCTAATAGAATTGTGTACAGCTCTCCTACACTCCAGGGATGGACCCCAGGAGGTGTCATCTTACACATAGAACACAAGTGTAACAGAGTCATCTCACAATAAAAATGTAACGATCTAGGAGACTATATATATTCCTCACTTAATCCATTTCCCAAGATATCGCACTATCCTATAGCAAAGGGAAATCTTACACTCTCAATGTTGGTTGTCACCTAAACATACATTTGCGATGCATCCAAGAATCGATCTTTTGATACCATATTTATATTAAATATGTAATGTGTATGGCATTCCATGCTCGAAGAAATTAACTAAAAACCAGCCACCAACGTGAAGTGTACAAACAATCTTTTTATGATTTCTTTCTACTAGCATTATGTTGCATTGCTAAGGAACAACACCGAGCTAACCCTGTGTACTGAACCTCTTAAAACTTATATAAACTACATTCTATATACTAAGATATGCAAAGAAATCATAAACTTAATCAAGCATCTTTCCATTTCAGCCCCACACCCCCTACCATTTACATTTAGATTGCTTGCACAAATGTATGGAGATGTCATGACAATTTTCCATAGAAACAAACCTTAAAATTCACTTTAATATATAAATAAAGGAAAATTGAGAAAAACCCTTATCTTTACCTTCATTACATATTCACAAACATTCTCATAATTTTTCATAAATTTAATGTGCAAAAACTATTTTTTTCTAATTCTTGCCCTTCATTCGACTATTTTTCATAAATTTTCTCATTTATTTCAACATAAATTATTGATTTTTATTTAGTTTCTGATTTGTATGACTTGTGTGAAGTGTAATCCATTAGCAGACTCATTTTCATACCATATGAACATCATTTGATCCCCCAAAATCCAAAAACAATACCATTTTTCCATTGAATCCCGTGTTTTGAATTTTGCAGTTTTATTATTTTCAATATATGAGAAGGAAAATGCATGAATTTCTGAAATTACACACATAGACTAATATATTCCCACCATTTGCAACCATCTTTCCATCATATGCATTGACGATTCATCATAAAAAATTAAATAAAGATCAATTACTTAAAAATTTACATACGTACATCACGTAATTCGAGAAAATGGAGCCACTGACACTTTTTCTTTGGTGATGCATCCAAATCACCCCATCTACATGCCTTTATACTTCCGAACTATCATCCATCACCGATTCATCAAATCAACCCTCTCTCTCTCATGCACAGCCATATGAACAAGGAACAAAGAGGAGAGAGAAACATGAGAGAAAAAATGGTGGATCTAAGGACCAAGCGGAGAAAGATGATCATGGCAGTTCCAAAAATGGCATTTTTTAATGGGAGAAAGGGACGTCGAAAAAAACATGCCCCCCCTCCCTCCATCTCATGAGCAATTTGTGTCTTTTGTCTTCTTAATTGTGGTTTAAAACATAACTACTAACTTATCTAGTTCAAGTTTTGGCTTTTCACACTTGCCCAAAGTGGTTTTGGCTTGGTTGGATGGGCAAACTGGCTCGAAATCACAATGCAAGTGGACAAGCAGCTTTTTTGAATTGAAATCTATCACCCTGGCCTTCATCACATGCTTTCCAGCTTTCCGATCTAGTAGCTGCTTCATAATGCCAAACGTTACAACCATTAAATTGGGGATCAAACAAATTCTGATTGATGGGATGAACACTTGCGTTGGATTCCCGGCATTGAAATGCATCTAGGAAAACTTCAACTCTTTGATCCATGACCATTTCATTTTCACCAAAAATGCCTCTTTTGTAGGTTCTCAACTACTTTTGCACTTTAAATTTGGCTTTAAAATCTGCTCTCAATGATTATCTTAACTGTGTTCACACATATCACTACCAAAATATGCCATCTACAGGGTTTGTTAGTATGGCAAGTGGGTTCCATCCTTTCAGTTGATCTTGTTCTTTGAGAAGTAGAAATTTCATTGATGGAGATTCTACTCTAGTTCAACCTTCTTTTTGAAGTATCTTTCTATAGTTAAACACCAGTCAATACCTTAGGTCATGTTCTACATGTCTTTTTGGCTTTAACTCGTAGGGTGCAAGGCCCTTTGTATATATTACTATTCTTTGATCCATAATAGTGAATTTAAGAAACCCCTTTTGTGTAATGAATGTGTCGTCTAAATATTTGGTGATTATGATAATTTTACAAATTAATGTTGTATAATTATCATGAAATGTATAACCTTGAAATGAAATAATATTACAAATTTTAAGTAAATATCTAAAATGGTAAACCTTATACTTATGTAAAATCCTTAGCTAGTAACAATGATTTTGATTTTGTCCAAATCAAGAGATGTAAGCAATACCTTTTTGACTCAATTAGAAAGCACAAAGCATCCTCGAGGCTCCAAGAAAATCAAGAAAATAAAGACTAGCACAACTGCCACACAATTGTCCATTCAAAAGGAAGATTCAAAGTGAGTGTGGACCGATAGCAAGATTCAAAGTGAGTGTGGACCAATGAGGCTCTTGGAGGAGCTCTGAGTGGCATTGCTACAAGAGCTGAGGGAGAATTTCAGAAAATACCTCTATATCTAGAAGAGACTTGTAGTCCAAATGATGCAGAAGATAATTACACCCTTCTTGAGGATGGTTTGGCTGAAATTTTCCATGAACATCAATCAAGAGCTTTAATTGGTCTTTGTCATGGTTTGCATCTTCCCATAGAAGTGCTATGCTCTTAGATCAAGGATAACTAGGGATCTAGGTACACTCTACTACCAACAATTACTTT
Organism: Lygodium microphyllum; assembly: GCF_053477565.2. Classification (NCBI taxonomy): domain Eukaryota; kingdom Viridiplantae; phylum Streptophyta; class Polypodiopsida; order Schizaeales; family Lygodiaceae; genus Lygodium; species Lygodium microphyllum. Next base: position 135,319,570 of record NC_141140.1, on the reverse strand, counting down.
GTCTTTCTATCTGAGGATAAAGGCGGGACCATTAGTACTCTATCCTATGGTCAATGATGCTTAGAAATTCCCCATCGATGTTATTCAAATGGTCCACTGACTTCACCCCTCATGGCCCTAAGCTAACCAAGATCCCTATGTGGGTTAGTTCCCCGACCTTCTAAATCCCTACTACAAAACAGGTTGATTGACCCTCTAAGAGCAATAGTCATACATAACTAGTTGAAGTAGGAAGTAATCTCCCTAGACTTCCTATATATATAAGAGGTTAAAACCCAAGGTGAACCACTTCAAAGAAATTTCCTATCTATCTCTAAAGATCACTTCTAGGCACACACTAAACATGAGCGACAGCAGAAGAGCAGTGATAGGGGGTTCATAAGATTCCTAGCAATGTAAAATGTAGAATTTTGAAAGACTCATACCACAACTGGGTTGCTGCATTGCTCAAGATGGAAGAAGACATTGCAATGGTTTTGGTCTATGCCATTGACTCAACATAGACACATTCCAAAAATTTGGGAATCCCTCAAAATAATTGAGTGCTTGATCATATTGACAAGAGACTTCAAAATAATTGACAAGAGACTTCAATATGGTAGAGTCTCTCAATGATCACTTCAAGGGAAGATGTATGGCCTTACATGGACAACAACTAGAGGCCTGGACCATCTTAAAAGGCTACCATGCTCTACTATATGCCTCCCCCTATGGACCAATAATCAAAAACCACTGCATCTGTGTAAAGCCAGATTTGATTATTGCTACATCTCCACTGGGCTATTAGACAACTACTTAGAATGTCGCCAAAAGGTCCTCTAGACAATCATACTATTAGACCACAATCCTCACTGCATTAAGCTAGTCACATAATCACACGGTAAGAGCCGCTTGGCTCCATACTGATCCAACCCTTTTTGAATTTCAATACGTACAAAAATCTATTGTTGCAATCTAGAATCATCATTTCCCCTCGACAAGGTTCCCTTCACAAGCTTGGACAACAGCCCTTAAGGACTCTTAAGATTTCCTAAGGAAAGCCAAGCAGGCGCCCTAACCTACACAAGGCAAAAGAGAAGAGCTCAAACGTACTAGAAGGTTATCTATCTAAAAGCTAGGATTAATCTAGGGGAAATCAATTGCACGCCAAATGGATATCCGATGAGTAGAGTGAATGGAAGCTCCTAGACTTATTATATTACTCACAACAATTCTACACACAATTTGCATGTTATTCAACCAACACATAGTCTTGACATATTTTTTCACCAAGTATAACTTCTTCATCTTTACTTTTTAAAATTAAAGATGCAAAATTGAGTACATAAAATAGATAAATTAAAGTATATTATTTTTTATTTCTAGGTGAAATTAACAATGTGAAGAAAATCAATGTCAATAGCCCATGTCTTGCAACATAGAGAGAGATGTGGGATAGCATATTATGCCTACTACACACATATTCCAAAGAATTCTATGAGGAAGAGAAACTTATCTTTTATATAAAGAATATAAATATCTTTATGAGAAGGAAGAACATTGCCTCCTTTCGTGTGATTTCTAGACTTTGATAACACTAGATTTATCTTTCTAAATTAGGACCTTGGGTAAGGAAAATAGAGATTATCTTCCTTAATAGATTTATAATTTGCTTAAAATATTTTTATTTTCCTATGGTTGTGATATATATCAAATTAAGCAACACAAGCACCTCATTCTATCATCACCATGTAGTAATCTATCTATTGCAACCTAGTATTCCTATGCCTAGGGATATTTTTGTATATTCTAATGTGTGTGTGTATAGAAATTCGCCACGAAGTGTTAGTTGTTGGTAGGTTACTTAAAAGAAACAAATTGAAGGATGCTTTTGTGTTAAGAAATTTTATTTTCTTAATGTCATCATTGAGGATCTTTTTTTTAGATACATACAAAATTTAACCAAGTGTATTTGGGAAGACCACCAAATTCCCCGCATATCTCTAAACCGAATTTTGGTTAACCTCGTAACATTCTGATAATTCACATGAAAATCATTCTCAAAGTAGTGAAATCTAATCTAATCCTTTTTATTGGCTTTTCGTTAGTTTTCTCGCTCACTAGCAACCCTCTAGTCATCCTAGAAAAGCAAAACTTCAACTTATGATTGGTTTGTTAATTACTTTCCATGTGTGAATGTTTTGCACATACTAAGCTTGTCTATGGCAATTGTTGATTAAAGAAGGCTAAGAATGCACCATTTTTAATTAATCTATTCATCACCTAAATAGCTTATTAGATGATGTACTAAACTCTCTTAATTGAGCTACCAAAATGTGTTGAATCATTCTACTAAGAAACCTAGACCTTTTATCACATCTACCATCTAATCCCAATGCGCATTATATATGGCTACTCATTATTAATCTACATCAAAAGAGACTTTGTGCATCTTGCAACATCAATGTCAGTATATGTATTGCTTCTATGGATTTGCGTGTTTTCTAAGGAAATAATAATGAGCTAAATGAACACTCTTTCATAAGATAGAGCCCAATCATATTGTCAACATTTGAGAAACAACTCGTAAACAATTGGCATTGAAGTTATTAATCTTAAACCATAAAATCATGTAAGCTAGACATCTCAACAATGAACAATTTATCTCTAACCTCAAAATTTTGTAAGAGTGCTTTTAAGTTATAGACCTTACCCAACCTTGTTTTTGTCTAGCTATGGCTTGTCGTTCCATAAAATGGCTTTCCTTGCATTGTATTTATCCCTATACTCGTATAAAAGGCTCAAAGTACTCTCCTCCATCTCAGTGATATGTAATACAATATAAATAGAAGTGAGACTTTTTACCACCGCCTCTGCCTCAACCTACCCCACTCATTTAAAATATTACACCTAAAATCAAGAGCCTTTGGAGAGACTCTCTTACTCCATGTGAGCCACTTCTAGTATGCGATGGTCTATATTTATAATTTAGACAAACCCGTATCAACTTCTCCAATATAATAAACATATAAGCAAATCTAATGGAAGAGAGCTTCAATAGCTCAAGTATGCTATTGGCTCGAAACATGCTTGTGACAAATGGCCTCTACTTCACAAATCTTACTATGTTTTAAAACGTCATCTACCCAAGATATTTGTCCACTTCAATAAACAAGTCAAGGTAATGAGATACATATGAAGTCTATACTATGCTAGAAAACTCTTCCTCAAGTATATGTCCCATAGACACACAATTGCTTCCATTATTTGTCACCACCTATACCATATTGTGGACTCTTATGTCCATGATAACCTATCGCATGTGCTTCCAAATGAAAGCTCCTGTGATACAACACCTAAGACAAAGGTATCAATGGCCTTAATGCACATGCACCAAAACATTGTATACATTCCTTTGGCCCATATCCAACCATTCATCGCATAATAATGTTTCCATATTTCACCCATGTCTCCTACAAGGACTCTAATTAAGCCACTATGGATGTTTTTTTCTTTTGCTCATGTGTGCATAATGCATCTGCGAATGGGACTTCTTACTCACACCCTATGCACCTTATTGCCTTGATTGTCTTCTTCCATTGATGTGTAGTGGCCACATTGAAAGAGAGAACATTCTGAATAAATAACCATGAGTTCCCTAATTGCCTCCACAATTCCTTGCCTCTACAGCCCTACATAAATACTTGTACTATACAAGGAGCCCTTTTACCCACCACCACTAGAAGATGACAATCAGGTCCTTTTTGCACTTAGATCCAATACAAATATAGATACACTTCCTTTTTATGGGCCACTAGCACCTCCAATTAGGCTAGCACAACTAGGCCCACTAGCCTCTCCTTGCTCCACTTGTGCTTCATTAGCCGGATATAGTATTGGATGAGAGGATTCATACTCTTGTAGCCTAATACCCATATGCTTTCGACGCCAAAGATGAAGAGTTACCATTACTTCCGCCGATGCACTTGAGCAAGGTCCAATGTCTTTGTTGGAAACGCACACCAAGTGGTCTTTCACACGCGTTACACTCCCCGATTTCTCCACTCCACAATAGTTACACCGCCACTTCTTCGATCCACCAAAGCCCTCATATCCCTTGATTGGAGTGATATGCCTCCAAAATGGATCCGACACTATGATTAGGTAATGACAAGAAGAAAACTTGGAAGAAGAATAAAGAAGAAAAGAAGGAACTTAGGAAGGAGAAGAACTTAGGAAGGAAGGACAAGGAGGATGAGGACGAGGGAGACTAGAGCTACAGGCAGTAGAGAGCTAGTGCGCAAGAGACAAACACACAGAAGACAAGGTAAATATGTGTGTTTGTCTCTTTTTCTCTAGATAACCCATCTACCCATTTTGCCACAAGATGCCGAAATGGCGTTTCCCCGTTTCCGTTTCCATCCAAAATGGCCATTCCGTTTCAAGGCTGCCAAAATACCATTTCGGGGTACTATGTTGCATATCAAGGCAAGTCCCCATATCCATTGGGATGCAGTGTTACAAACTACACACTTTGTGAATGCCCTGCACAGATACAAGATTGAATATTCAAGACTCTCGTCAATCAATTTCATTCCATTTCAAGTCAAAGAGTACATCACTAAGACTGGAAACCACTAGCGAGATCAACTAGGTATCAAGCAGCATGTTTTTAGAAACATTTTTTAAGGCATGTATAATCTATTCAAATCAAGATGTGCTATAATAGCAATCTTAGGTCTCTACAGGATTTTTTATCAAATTTCTAATTTTTATCACATCATCCCATCTACCTGCTGCAGCATATATATTTGATAGTACAACAAATGGTGCAGACTTTTCTGGTTCAAAAGTAAGACTCAAGGTTGCAGCAAACTCCCCTTTTTCCACATCAGAATGCTTGCTGCAAGCACTGAGCAATGTCATCCATGACTCGTATTTAGGTTCAAAAGGCATGCTTAATATCACATTCTCTACTTCATGCAATCTTCCTACTCGTCCAAGAATGTCAACTATACAATTATAGTGATCCATTGTTCTTACAATGTGATAATTTTGAGTCATAAATAAAAACATCCAGCAGCATTCAGCTATCAAACCAGCATGGCTACATGCTGAAAGGACACCAACTAAGGTGATGTTATCGGGCGTCAGGTGGTATAACTGCATTTTCCAAAAAATTTCCAGGGCCACATCTGCCTGTCCATGATGGGCATACACAGCAATTATCGCGTTCCATGAAACTACATCATGTCTCTCCATCTTATCAAACAATACCCTTGCATCGTTCAGGTTGCCAGATTTCCCGTACATATTAACAAGGGCATTTGCTACAGTATTATCTAACTCCAGTCCAACAGTCACTATATAAGCATGGAACTCCCTTGCTTCCACAAGGTTGGTTGAAAGGGCATAGGTCGAAAGCAAGTTAATCACAGTAAATTTGTTCGCAACCATACTTTGTTTCATCATGGAGTAAGCAAGAAGAGCCTTCTCTCCCTGCTTGCACAGAACATATGCTGATATTACAGCATTCCATGACACAACATCGGGCTCAGAAATTTCACCAAATGAGCTTTCAGCCTCCTCCCAACTACCACACTTGCCATACATGTTTACAAGTGCATTCTGGAGGATGACATTGGAATGAAAAGCACTTCCCATGATACGAGCATGCATACGCCTGCACTGTCCAAGGACTGCTTCTGTGCTATAAGCAGAAAGAAGACTGGAAAATGTTATCTCATCTGGTATGATGCCTTCTAAGAGCAATTCCTCAAAGAGTTGCAAAGCACGATCAGGTTCTCCACCTTGACCATAGGCAACAATCAAGGCATTCCAAGAGACAATGTCCTGCTTAGGCATTGTGTGAAATACTTCTTGGGCTTCCTCTAGTCTCTGGCATCTTGCATACATGTGAAGCAGGGATTGGCTCACAAGAATGTCAGTTTCAAAACCAAATCCTTTGACAAAGACATGCAATTGCTTGCCAACACGCAGAGTTGCCTCACTATTGCGAGCATCAAGCATGCTTACAAAAGTGATCTCGTCTGGCAACATGCCTTGCAAGACCCTCTGATAAAACAACTGAAAGGCACATTTGACTAGTCCATTTTGAGTATATGCTGCTATGATTGCATTCCACAGGATTGTATCATGCATGGCCATCTCATCAAATATTCTTTGGGCATCCTCCGTTGCAGCAGATTTACCATATGCACTTACAAGGCCAGTCACTAAGCCTACATCCCTGTCCAATCCACTACCAACAATGTGAACATTGATTTCTTTAACACGAGGAAGAGACATCGAGCCAAAGCAGGAAGAAAGGAGGCCAGCTAGTGTACCTTTGTTTGGAATCAAGCCTTCCATTTGCATCTGTTTAAAAAAATGAAAAGAACAGTAAGTATCTAGACCAATCATAACATTCCAAGTAACCACATCTTTTGTATATGTTGTCTGGAAAAGATCACATGCAAGGTCTACACAGCAGCATTTTGCATACATGTTCAGGAGAGCATTCCCAAGAATAATGTCAAACTCAAACTGGCAGCTTATGATAACTGCATGCATCCTTTTCCCATCCTTCGATGCTTGCACATTAGCACACGCAGAAAGGATGTTTATACAGGTGACCTTGTTTGGCACCTCTCCTTCTACTTGCATCTGTTGAAAAAGCTGTAGGGCATCATTGCTGTAATTATGTTGAACAAGTATTGCAATTATTGAAGTCCATGAGATAACATCTCGCTCTTCCATCTTATCAAAGGTGTCATGTGCATCCTTAATGCTTCCACATTTATGATACATGTTAATAAGGGCATTTGCCACTGTGATGTTCAAAGCAAAAGCGCTGTGTAACACCCAGCAATGCACATGTTTTCCTTCTGCAAGTCCACTTCCACTTCCACATGCATCCAGAATGTTGAGATAGCTTACCTTATCTGGAATACAACCTTCATAACAAAAATGATGAAAAAGCTGAAGACCCACTTGAGCATACCCATGTTGCACATAGCCTGCAATCATGGCATTCCAAGCCACAACATCACGTTCAGGCATCCTTGTGAAAACATTTGATGCATCCTCCAAGCTACAGCATTTCGTATACATGGTGATTAGGGCAGTTTCAACAAGAAGATCAAATTTCCCCCACAACTCAATAAAGCAGCTGTGCAACAGTTGCCCTTGTTCTAACCTAGCATGTCGGGCACATGCAGAAAAAGAGCTTACAAAATTGAGCCCACAACAGAGATCAATCATTGACTTGGAACAAGCCATGAGAGGTCAGGATCCTGTTATCCTCCAGGAGGCATCAACCACTGATGCCATGAGAGGTTGGGATCCTACTATGCTCCAAGAGACATCAAGCATTGATCTAGCACATGCCACAAGAAGTCAGATCCCATTATCCCCAAGAGACATCAATCATTGACCTCAAGGCTCAAACATTCCATAAGAGGTCGAGATCCTGTCAATCTCCAAGAGTGATCAACCACTGACCTAAAACATGCCATAGGAAGTCAGGATGTAGTTATCATCCAAGAGACGACAAACATTGCTCTGACACATGCCATGAGAGGTCACGATCCTGTTATTCTCCAAAGAGATCAATCATTGAGCTGACGAATGCATGAGAGGTCAGGATCATGTTGTCCTACAAAAGACAACAAACCATTGACCGGAAACATGCCATGAGAGGTCAGGATCCTGTTATTCTCCAATAGACATCAAACTATTGACCTGAATGTTGATGCCATGAGAGGCTAGGATCCGGTTCTTCTCCACGAGACATCAATCATTGACCTGAAGCATGCCATGAGAGGCCACGATCATGTGGCTATTGACCTGGAACAGGTCATGAGAGGACAGGATGCTGGTACCTTAAACATTGATCTGACACATACCATGACAGGTTATTGTCCAAGAGACATCATTGACCTCAAACATGCCATGAGAGGTCAGGATACTGTTGTCCTGTCCTCAAACAGAACATCAAGAAGTAAGCCGACACATGCTATTGAGAGGTCAGGGACCTATCTATGCAGTCGTGTTTGATACCGTATGCCTCCCCTGGGATAGTGGTCTGAACTGCTCCACGATTCCTGTGTTCGATGTTCAAAGGTAGATATACAGGACTGGCAGTGCATTTCCGTGTCTGCGATCATTGGGATGTGCGAACAAGAGGCAAAGGCATGCACCCTTGTCCCGTCATTGGGATTCAAGACTCTCTGCATAAGCCCGGTCATACTGCAACCTCTGCAGGTGTTCTCGATAAGCAACTCACCCTGTTGGTGTTCGTCGCAGTCCTTAGAAGGATTCACTGCACGGGAGTACTGTTCATGACCTACTTCTGCTGCCATGCTCTCTGCTTCCTTTTTGTTTAGATGTAATGTGATTGCGCGCAATTTGTATAAAAGGACGTTACATCAAGATGGGGCACTGGCAACTGCCCATGTGCATGGAGCATGAATGGGGACTATTGGGTTATTGGGCGTGAAGGACAGCCAACAAGGGCTTCCACACATTTATTACAATTGGGCTAGTACTAGGTGGGCTAGGGCTAGTACCACGATCAGGCCATGTCAAACACCTTTATCCCTATCATTTCAACTGGAAGGAGTTCCTATTGGGGGAAGCTAATGCCTTAGTCTCTACATTATGTACTTGTTTGAGGGGAACTGTCATATAGAACCTTTGGTTACAAAGGAATGCATTTGTGTTTGAAGGGGACACACATTTTAATCACGTCAATCTCACTTTTGATTTTCTCTTGCAGGTGCTACAACATGTTGAGTCGATCACAAAGATGGAAGCCAAAATGGAAATCACTTGTTCACTTGGCATCCTTAACAAGGAGTAGAAGAAAGCAACTTGGAGATTGTATCGAAGAAAGGAAAAGGAAGGAAGAAAAGGAGGTTCCACTCCAAATCAGGAAAATGGTGGAAATTTCCCAGCTTCTGTTGAGTTTTTAGACCACCTGGGCATTGGAAGGGGGAAGCTAGGCATGGGGAACAATTGAGCCTACATCTTCCAACAAAAAAGATTAGCATTAAACTACACATCAAGATGAATGAACAACGAATTACTACCATTCTTACTGACTCTTCTTTTTGTTATGAATACAATATCCATCATGTTAAGCTCGTACCTTTGCTTCAGTGTTCTATTGTCTAGCCAAATTCTAGAGGAGAGTCTCAAAAGGCCCTTCCACACTCAGATGCATTTTTGGTTGAGTCAAGCTGCTTGCTTTAGGAGGTCTCATGGGCAAGGAGCAATAGTCACATACAGAGTCATTGGCAGACCAACACATTGTTTTGGGTATGAGTTGTATCTTGAGGAGGGGTTTGAATTCTAGCCATGCAACCCTTTGCTGTTTGATGAGCAATATGGTGCCTAAGGGAGAAATTTTGAAATTTGCAAAGATTACCATGTGATAGGGGAGGTTGTGTAGCCTTGGGCTAGTTGAATGGGAAGTAGAACCCAGGAGGAAGAAGCTTGGTGGTGAGAGCTATGGCGAATGGAGAGCAAGAGCAAGAGAGAGAGAGAGACTCAAAAGTGGGAACTCCAACAACCACAATGTGTGGCTGGGCCTTCCTTTATTCAAACTGTCACTAAAAGAATAAAGAATAAGTGACTGTGATGGGCGCCCGCCACCTGCAGTGTGCAGTGGTGGGTACTATCAATGTAATAATACACGAGCGGCTAGGCAGAGGCACCTTTACCCCCAACAGCCTCCCACTTAAAGGCGAATCTGCCCCAGTGAGAGAGAAAAGAAAAGAAAAAACAGTACAACATGTACACATGTACAATAGGATGAGGAGAAAGACGTCATCTTATCCAATGCCCATTAATCTCTTGAGGAAGGCAAAGTGCTCTGTAGTGAGGCTCTTCGTTAGCAAGTCTGCAGGATTCTGCTCTCTCGAAATCTTGACAAGGTCAACAGACATGTCCTCAACGACCTCGCGAATGAAGTGATACCTCACCCCAATATGTTTTTCGTCTTCGCATGGAAGACCGGATTCTTGGCCAACTGAATGGCACTCATAGAATCCGAATGCAGTGTAGGTATAGCATCTGTCATATCAAGGTCTGCAATCAAACGGACTAACCAGATAGCCTCCTTGCAAGTCTCTATGGCTGCAATATACACTTCTGCGCCTTGGACATCCAAGAGATAGCCCCTCCAACATAAGTGAACACATAGCCAGAAGTGGACTTCCTACTATCTACATGTCCTGCATAATCAGAGTCAGCGTACCCCACGACTCTTGTATCCTGGCTGCCATAGCAAATATACATATCTGTTGTGCCCTTCAAGTACCTCATGATACCCTTCACAGCATCCCAATGTTTCTTGCCAGGTGTAGCCATATAACATGCCACAACCCCAACTGCAAAAGCAATATCTGGACGGGTGGCTATCATGGAATACATAAGACTACCCACGGCTGATGCATAGGGAATCTTGGCCATCTCGGCCCTCTGCTCATCTGTTTGCGGACATTGTCTGCAGACAATCGGCCTATGAAATCTCTACATGAGAAGGTAATGGACAGCCAATAGGCTTAACATCCTGCATACGAAAGTGCTCAAGGACTTTATGAATGTACTCCCTTTGTGACAGATAGAGTAGCCCCTGAGACCTATCGCGTGTAATGCGCATACCAAGTATATGAGAGACCTATCCCAGATCTTTCATCTCAAAGCTCTTCTTGAGCTGAGCCTTAAGAGCATCTAGCTCCTCATGAGCTATCCCTGCTAAAAGCATGTCATCCACATAGAGTACCAAAATCAGTAGAGAACCGTCACGGGCTTTCTTCTGTACAAGCACAGATCCATAGCACTGCGGCTGTAGCCCTGTGACTGCATGAATGCATCAAACTTATGGTACCATTCCCTAGGTGCCTACTTCAAGCCATATAAACCTTCTTTAGCTTGCACATTAGGTGTTCCCTACCAGGGTCTGCAAAGCCCTTAGGCTGCTCCATGTAAATCTCATCATGCAAGTCTCCATGTAAAAAAGCTGTCTTGACATCCATTTGGTACAAGTCCGGGTCAAGTTGTGCAACCAAAGCCAAGACTAAGCGTAGAGTGGTCATCTTGAACATAGGAGAAAAGACTTCATCAAAGTCAACACCATGCTCCTACTTAAAGCCCTTAGCAACCAATCGAGCCTTGTATGCCGGCTTGGGGTGTCCAGAGGTACTTTTCAGCTTGTACACCCACTTGCATGGCAAAGCCTTCTTACCCTGAGGCAAGGAAACCAAATCCCAAGTATGATTCTTATGCAATGAGTCAAGCTCAAACTGCATAGCCCTCTCCCAAGAGTGACAATCACCCCTGTGCATAGCCTCATCATAAGTGAGAGGCTCTCTTGCATCTGTAACCAGTACATAATCCATAGAGGGCGCAAAATGGTCAGGAGGTTGTCTATCTCTAGTAGAATGCCTCAACCCAGGCTCTGCTGCCTGACCAACATCCTGTCTAACATCAGCATATCTAACATATGGGCCATGAGCATCAGGTGATACTGCACGCTATCTAGCTGGCCATGGAGCGAGCCATGGAGCGGGTTGTACGGGAGCAGGTGGCTCCTCTTGAAAGATCACTCTATGTACCTCAACCACTTTCTCAGGCTGCACATGCATTTTGTCCTCATGAAAGATGACATCATGGCTGCGGATCACTTTTCGCGCCTGCGGATCCCATAGATGGTAGCTCATCTCTCCTACATCTCCATATCCAATGAAAATGCATTTGACACTTTTAGGATTCAGCTTATTGTGTTTGTCATTGGGCACATGGCAGAATGCCTCACATCCAAAGACACGCAAATGATCATAAGAGGGGGGCTTGCATGCCCATACCTCATCTGCAACCTGAAAGTCAATGCCACTGCTAGGTAACCTATTAATGAGATGCACTGCAGTAGTAACTGCCTCAGCCCAAAAATATTGCGGTAAGCCAGCCTGGCTAAGCATGCTATGAACCCTTTCCTGAATGGTCCTATTCATGTGTTTAGCCATACCATTTTGGGGAGAGAGGTAAGGGGCGGCCAATTGACGCTTAATACCCTGCTCATCACAAAACTGCTCAAAAGCACATGATACATACTCACCCCCATTATCTGACCTTAGGCATTTCAACCTATTCCCAGACTAGTTCTCTGCTAATGCAAGCCAATGTTGAAATGTGTCTAACACATTGGATTTTATCCTTATGGGTAAGCCCAAACCTTACGTGAGTAATCATCTATGAAAGTAACAAAATACTTTGCCCCACCTAGTGACTGACAGGGCATGGGCCCACATATATCTGAGTGCACAAGAGCCAAGGGCTTACCCATGCGTTTCTTACCAGACTTTTTATGTGTATTCCTAGTCTGCTTGCCATACAAACAATGATCACAAGAGTCAAAATGCGAAGAGTCAAAAGGTGGAAGATACTGCAAAGTACGGAGCATTTTCATTCCTTTAAGGGGCATATGCCCCAAATGAGAATACCAAAGGGATACATGGGGGATAGAACCCACAGACAAAACATGATCCAAGGTAGCTCCAGATACAAGTAAGGGATAGAGGCTGCCAGACTTGGCACCTCTTGCAAGCACAAGCCTGCCACGAGTAATCTTCCATGCAGAGTCTCCAAAAGACATAAAATACCTTGCATCATCAAGCTATCCAGCTGACATAAGGCTGCAAGTCAACACAGGTACATGGTGTACATCATGCAAAACAAAAGAATTGCTAGAAGGAAACTGCAACCTAACATCTCCAATGCCCACAATGTCAAGAGACCTATTGTCACCAAGATGCACAGAACTAGAGATGGTACAATAGGTGTGAAACCAATCTCTACAAGGTGTCACATGAAATGACGCACCCGAATCCAAAAGCCAACACTGCGCATACATAGAATGTGTCTCAGAAGCCTGTAAGGCATCACATGAAGAAGCTGCAAGTATGTAATCCTCATCTGAATCAATGGCCTGCATGGCATTAACCTCTTCTATCTTCACACTAGACTTTGCAAGTACAATACTGCGCTCAGAAGACTTTCCTGCACTTTCTATTTTCCCTTTTCCTTGAGCTTAACATCGTGCATCTTATTGCACTGCGGCCTAATATGTCCTACTTTCCCACAATAATGACAAGTAAAATCAGACTTCCGTCCACGGGACTTGCTGCGACCATGTGACTTTGACTTGGACTTTTGAGAGTCCTTGCCCTTATGATCATTATCATGCATGCCATGTCTGCCACCTCTAATGGTCAATGCATGTGAGGAGCGGGAAGCATCGTTGTTTCTCCTGTTGATTTCCTCAGTCAATAAAGCACTCTCAACATCTTTGATTTTCAGCCCATCAAGCTTGTTCGTGCATATGGCAGTACGGAAGACATCCCATGATTAAGGCAAGGTGCCAAGCAGAAACAATGGGTGCAAGTTGTCTTTGAACTCAATACCCTATGACAACAGATTCTTCATGATAGCATGAAACTGGCTGAAATGAGATGATAGGGATGTCCCCTCCTTCATGCGAAGGTCCATTAACTGCTTCATCCAATACATCTGTGATGCAGGACTCTGTTGCGTATAAAGCTCCTGAATCTTCTCCCATAAGTCCCATGCACTCTGATTCTCATCTTCAACAACATTATGATGGACCTCTTCTGAGAGAGACAAGATAATGGTAGACTTGCATAGCTCATCAACTTCCGTTCAAACATCATCATCCATATCCTTAGGTTTAACACCCTTGAAACGCAAGGGTTTAATTTGCAACTTCTGCACCAAAACCTGCCATATCTGGGACTTCCAATACCCATAGTTGGTACATCCAACTTGGTAATGTTAAAGAGAGCTGTGTCAAAGCAAAAATGCAAAATTGCAGGTTGCTGTAATTAGCAAAAAAATGCACTAAAACCACTGCTAAACTGGCTGAAAGAGTGGATATCACCAAGAGAACCACCTGTCCACCAAATATGACAAAGATATCATAAACAGTAAGCATTACCCTCATACAAGTGCTCGAAATCTGCAGATTTCAGCTTGCTAGAATAAATTACAGTAGTATATAAAACTGTCCCAAAGTGAAGCAATCACTGATACATATGTCACTGCAACTGCCAAGTAGTAAGATACATCCAATAATGAGTGTCAAGGGGCAAGAAGGTACAATGAACTGTCAAACCAATAACCTGTCAGGCAAGATACATCTCATAGGTCTAGAAGTCATGCTTGTAATGGGTCTCAAGGTAAGAGAAGAGACCAAGCACAAGCATAACTAATAGAGCAAGAAGCTCAATGCATAACCATCCAAGATGCATACAAAACTGACAAACCTGTGAGGAGATAGGTGCCTGCCCCAATAGGCGTATCAAATCAGCCCACTACAGACTAACTATAGACATAAAGCTCTCAAGAGAGCAAATGCATGTAATTGTCCCACAAGCTCAAGCTCAAGTGTAAGTAAAACTCTGTGTACATCTAAATATGCCAAGAGGCTCCCACTGGAAGTAAAATCAAAGGCAAATAGAGCAAGAAACGCTCAAATTTATCGAGTACATAGCATTAGACATTCCAAATCCCAGTAGGATACATCCAGAGCATAAATCCCAAGCTATCTCAGACCCATAAAGCATAAGCCTGAAAGCATTCAAATAGCATGTAACTGACAACCAAATGTAATGCCTAGTAGGTCCAAAATGCTCAAATACATCCAAAGACGAAGCTCCAAGTGGCTGTCATGTATGGGCAAACTAAGTGACAGCCATATCTGACCAAAGCATGAATGCAAGAGGCCTAAATGTCAAGTAGTGACAATAGGCATATACCGGTCCAAAGCATGCTAACTCAATCCAAATGCCAGTGAATGACAACCAAGACAGAGCCTAATTCAAGCTCAAAAGCATTTTGAAACCAAAAAGAAGCATTTGACAATCTCCAAATACATCTGTATGATCATTCAAATCTCCAGTAAGCACCCCGTATCCAAGAACCAATGCATACACCAAGTAAATGAGCTTCAGCCCACTGTATTACAACAGTATATTTACTGTCAAATGAAGCTCAATCAATGCCCAAATCTGCTCCAAATTAGTCCCAAAGCATAGACATAGCATCCCATAACATCCGGGCATCACCGTGTATCAATAGGCATCAAATGGGCAATGCCAAGAAGCATCAGACATTAAATGTCAAGTGTTGCCCTATTTTTGATAGTCCTGGGACTGTGTATACAACAAGGGATGAAGGTGGAAGCACTCGTATCGATCGCCATGAGCCAAGAAACAATGCCGGGGAGTTCGAAGATGATCGAGAAGGTTGCAAATAATGCCGGGAAGCCGGAGAAGGAGCTAGAGATGCCAGGAGTGGATCAGCCTAGCCTCCTAAAAATGCTTTGCATTTTGCGCTAGCTGCTCTTGGGGGTTGGGGGTCTTTAACAGTGCTACTGAGCACTTGGCAATGCTCAGGGGGCTCCAATGCAGCCCTGCAAGGTGCCGAATGAAGGCCGAAAGATCGAGGAGGAGGCGGGAGATCAAAACATACCTGTAAATGAAGGTGCCATGGCTGCCATTGAAGCTCAAGTTGAAGCTCTTCAAATCCGGACTGAAGAGAATGCCAGGCAAGCTCCAATGCCTTTGCTTTGATACCAGTTGAAAGGGAAGTAGAACACAGGAGGAAGAAGCTTGGCAGTGAGAGCTATGGTGGATGGAGAGAGAGAGAGAGAGAGAGAGAGAGAGAGAGAGACTCAAAAGTGGAAACTCCAACAACCACAATGTGTGGTCGGGCCTTCCTTTATTCAAACTATCACTAAAAGAATAAACAATAAGTGACTGTGATGGGCACTCGCCACCTGCATTGTGCAGTGGCGCATACTGTTAGTGTAGTAATATACGGGTGGTTAGGTGGAGGTGCCTTTTCCCCCAACATGGGCAAGATGAGGCTCTAAACTTGAATGCAGAGTGAGAGAAGAGAATAGCCTAGTCCTCATGGGGGTGGGTCATACTTCTAAGCATTCACTTTCCTGCAAGTTGATATGTTAAAGAGTGTATGTCAATTATTCCAAGACCTCTTAGTTTCTTAGGCAAAGTGCATGTTTTCCATGCAACTTTAGGTGTTCTAAACTTTGAGGATACTTTGCCCCAAAGATAGTTTCTATAGAGGACCTCCCACTGTGACAAGCTAGATTTTCGAGGGTGCCAATAGGAAAGGAAGTAGATATATGAGGGAAGGATTACGTGATTAAGTATGTCTATTCTTGAGGCAAACCCCTATTTGATGTCGCTCCAATTATTTAACTTATTTCTTTGCAAATTTCTTAGAGATAGATTACAAAGTCATAAACTAAAATCGCATTTCATAAGACAAGGGAGAGAAAGTGAGAATGTTGTCTAGATTTCAAGTATTAAATTGATCAAATCTTGTTATAAGACATGCACAATATAAATTTGTACTATTAGTTGGGGAGAGAGAATATGTGGGAACTCCAACAGTCACAATGTGTGACTAGCCTTTCCTTTATTCAAATGTCACTGAAAGAATAAAGAATAAAATGATAGTGATGGGCACTTGCCACCTATTGTATATAGGTGTTTGACTAACTAATATGCAGTGCTGATACTATCAGTGTAATTAATACATGGGCAGCTAAGCACAAGTGTCTTTACCTCCCACTTAAAGGTGAATGTGTCCCTAGTGAGGAGAAAACAAGAAAAAGTGACAAAGTACAAATGTACATAAGTACAATAGGATGAGGAAAGATATCATCTCATCCAACGCTCATCAACTCCCTAAGGAAGGCAAAACGCTCCATTGAGAGACTCTTAGTGAGTAGATATGCAAGATTGAGGTCAATTGAGATCTTGACAAGCTCAATGGACTCTTCCTCAATGACCTCTCAAATAAAGTGGCAATGCACCTCAACATGCTTTGTCTTCGCATGGAAGACTGGATTCTTGGCCAACTAAATAGCACTCATAGAATCCGAAGGTAGTGTAGGGACCACATCACTAATGCCAAGGTCTGGCAGCCTAACCAAAGATCCTCCTTGTAAGCATCAGTGTGGCTGCAATATACTTTGCCTCTATAGTAGAGAGAATTGTGCATGTTTACACCTTGGACATCCAAGAAACAACACCTCCAGCAAATGTGAAGACATAAGGTGAACTTCCTACTATCGGCATGCACTGTATAATCAAAGTCAATTAATAAAGCATGACAAGATCATGTACATGATGTCACCAAGTCCCATGGTCTCAGTATAAGACCCTCAAGCTCCAACTGCATAACCAAATGCTCAATTTAATCACTTTTCATAAGACATATTATAGGATTGAAGCATCTAATATTGTATCTTTCTTCACCATTATCTTCCAATTTTATTTAAGATACATTGTAGGATTGAAACATCTAATTTTGTGTCCTTTTTTACCAATGTCTTATGAAATACAAATATGATGGCTTATACTACTTTTCCTTCTTAGTTTTTTGCTTTTCATAAGGCACATTGTCCTTCTTTAACACATATCTTATGAAACATGAATATAATAGCTTGCACAACTTGTGCTTCTTTAGTATTTTACTTTTCATAAGATAGTGTAAAATTGCAATATTGAAACTTTATTTAGAGCTCAAATAGGTCATGTTTACAGTCGTTTTTAAAGTTTTTGGGCCTTTTGAGCTCAAATTTGGGGTCAAGATCACCAAAATTTTAACTCTAAAGTGTTTTATGTATGGATTCAAATTTATAAACTAGTAGTGGGATTCTATAGATCCAAATAATTTTTGCCATCATTAGCTTTGGATTTTTTACAAAGCCATCAATGAAAATGCATCTAGTATGACCTTGCAACTTTTTAAAATTATTTTATAAATCATTCTTAGCATGGTAAGAACAAAATCAACTACCATGAGTTATCGTATAATCCTAGACAACTATCTTAGAGGATTCACAGGGTCTTAAAGTCAACCAAACTTTATAGGCTAAGCAACACTATCATTTCATTAAGTCTTTGAAGGAATCCCATGGAAATGTCAAGGTGTAAGTGCAATGGTTCAAGGTTTCTCTCATCATTTGACCTTTTGCTACTTATAAAATAATTTAGATTTTTTTATTTTTGATGTTGAAGCATATGGTTATCACTTGTATCCAACCACAATAAGAGAAAGATAATCAAGGCAAGAACAAGGTTTTAAAATATATGGAAAAGGATGTTGAGAACAAAGAGACAAAGAGAGTACGGATAGTGTGAAAATGGATAAGCAAGAAAATCTTTCCAAAGCCATAACAAATTGAAGGTATATTCTCAACACCTAGGGCAACTAAAGTATCAAAGAAAGCCTAAAGGACTCCTAAAAAGAATGTCTCTTTTAAGAAAAGTCCTCATAACAAGTAGTAGTTTTTCTATATTGCCTTGTAAATACTTTTGTATGTAATTATTATGAAAGCAAAGAGATTTACTTCAATGTTAATACTTGAAAATATATTGAAAGTAAAGAGAGATTTGCTTCAATATCTTTATATTGTATACTATTATTCTCCTCTTTGATATTTGCAAAACTTTTTAACACAAATGTTTGTCATTAAAGAAATTGAACACTAGTTACATGAATGTAGTCTAAGAGTTTGGGCACCTTGTTGAACATCGAATTTCTCCATCGATGGCTGAGAGAGAGAGAGAGAGAGAGAGAGAGAGAGAGAGAGAGAGAGAGAGAGAGAGAGAGAGAGAGAGAGAGAGAGAGAGAGAGGCCAAATAAGGAGGGAAAAAGACAAGCAAGAATTTTGAAGCACCTAAATTTTTGTGATTTGCATTTAGATTTAATATGATTATTGTGCAATCACAATCATGTCAGTAATGTGAAGTGGACGAGATCTTATGTCATTAATATAAAGGCTACATAATTATAATATAAGGGATTAAAAGCAAATATTCAAAGCAAAATTTATAATTATAAATATTTATATCATTTTTAAAAATATTTTTTTAGTTTTAAAAATAAAATTTTCATTATGGAGGCTTTACTCCTATTGGTCTAGACCATCGAGACCTCAAAACTCCCCTAATGGTAGACTACTTTCTATCTACACATAGATACTTTAGTCTTGGCCTCATTTTGCAAAAGTGTTGGGGGGTTGACCACACAAAAAATGTTGAAGAAGTGATCATGGACAATTGCAAGGTTATCTCCCTTGTGATTGTGGGCCATGGTCCTATCCACTTTTCTAAGAAAAGGGACATGTTCCTTTCTTTTTTTTTGCTCAAGCATCCTAAAGTTTTTCTTAGTTGGCATGTCTACCTTATTAGACCACCATCTTTTTAAAATCCTTTGGAGGCTCTCTACCTTAATTATTTCTTCCCTTTGGAGAGATGCTTTGGCTTAAGGAGCTTTTCCTAGAGAGCCAAGCTTCTTCACAACATGGAATGCTTGCTATCTAGATTGAAAAGAGATACAAATCTTAACATTGAGCTTTTTAATTTAAGTCAAATAGGTATTTTGATTAAGAAAGTCATTGATGCTTAGTTTAAGGGTTGCAATAGGTAGTTCAATTAAGGGAGACATTGAGGTTAGTTTAGGGGCTGTCATAACCCAATTCTGAAGTGCTTGGATGGCAAATAGCGGCTATCCAATAGTGTTTGGATAGACTGTAGTGGCTAGAAATAAGGCAAAATAGTTGTGTTTGCAGGTCATTTAGCAAAATATTTAGCTCATGTAATGATGTATGCAAGCAAAGGGGTTGCTTAAGCATAGGGACAACTTGTTCTTGGAAGCAAGGGGTTAGCTTGTCCAAAAGCTCATGGCCTGCTTTAATCTACAATAGAGAAGAGGGAGATCGGTACTATCCAAAAAGCTATAAAGCATGTACTTGGTTCACTTTTAAATGCAATGCTATCGTACTTTGTACTACACTCTGTGTCATTGTCACATCCTACTTGAGATTGTGTTTATGAGTCCAAGCATTCAAACTTGAAACCTATTTCACTCAAGTAACGGTTAGTGTCATTTGTCCATGTTGCAATGGTTCTAGTCACCACTTTCCAACCTCCATAGTTGTAGCCATGCTCAAGATCCATGTTTTCTCACATGGTATCAGAGCCATGGTGGGCATGGTCTAACTCCTCTCACTGCCCTCTTAGTCTCTCACAACCTCTGCCCAACTCAGATCAAGCACATGAGTTCATCTTCCACTCAAATCACAAGTTCCCTATTTGGTAGCCATAACCAGCCTGCACCCATCAGCATTGGAGCCTCCAAATCTCTCATCCTAAGCAGTATCTCTTCAGGGTTCCTTCTAGAGATATCTCTGTGATGTTTGGGTGCAACTTCCCATAGCAAAAATTCTTCACATTGGATATTGTGTCAACTAGCATTGGGAAATTTTCAAGTCGTTGTCTCTGCATATGCCAATACTGGTCGTACTGCTATTATCACCAACACAGTCCGCCATTTCTCTTGCGATTGTAGGGCAATTCAAGCTCACTATATGGGACACCTTCTCATCAAATATCTCGTTGAATGGTCCACGCATCGAGCTATTGCAATAGAATTATCAGGCATTTGTGGGAACCCTAGTGTAGGAATCCATAGCCATTTCAACATCAAGCTCATCTTTTCTTCAAGTTCTCTCTCGTGCCACTTAGACCAAGCGGCTGCTACTCTTATTTGACCAAGTACTTAGTTCCCAGCAAGATTTTCCCTTCAAATCAGCAAGAAAAAGATCCAAGAGGAGACCAAGCATCCATAGCCATTCAGTTCAAGCTAATTTTTCCACATCATTCTCTCACTCCTGCCACTTGGACAAGGCTATTGCCACTCAGATCTGAAGTTTCCATCAAGTCAAAACTTAAGAAGAAGATTCTGAAGACTCCAGCTCAGCACAAGAAGATCAAGCATCAACATCAGGCTCTTCAAGAAAGTGTCTATTGACACTCCACTAGTGTTATTTGGCACTACTTCTTGTGTTCTTGGGACACTCAAGAGCAACTCACTTTCTGGTATTATCTCATCTATTTAAAGTTCACTGTAATATTTTAATGTGGAAATGTCAATTTGATAAGACCCCTTGTAAGCCTCATTATAAGGGACTAGACAACACTTCCTTGAGCATTTGATCAATGCTAAGACCTTCCCGTGCCTTTAAAAGGGAGATATTTTATGCACAAATGTCAAGAAAATCCAATGCCACTGTAATGCCAAGCCATTTCGATGAACATCATCATATAGCCACCACTGATCCAAAGCTCCAAACTCTATGTATGAAAGCCCAATGTCATAATGTGTTGTCAAGCAATGCATTCCAACAAGTCCAAAAGCTATCCAAAGAGAAATATGTCTATCTTGCAAACCTGCATGGAACCCCCAAATCTATGTATCCCAAAGTTTATGTCATGTCAAGCTACATCAATGTACCTATTTGTATCCATCTCAAACTCACTGAGAAAGAAGATCAAAAGGACCTCACAAAGAAGACTAGAGCACAAGATAATGAAGAACAAAAAGATGAAGAGCATGAAGAAAATAAAATAAAGACCAGGAAGATTGAGGACATTACCAAATGAAGCCAAAGGAAGATGAAGAAGATACTTTCCGCTACTGACAACAAAGAATTTCCCATAGTGGATCTCCCTTAGTGGATCTTGTTTCCCATAGTGGATGTAAAAACCCTACTAAGATGTAAAGTTTCAAGCCTTAACTTGACTAGGCTACCAAAGAGCTAGTCTCCTGGTCCATGTTCACATGCAGGGGGGCAAAAGCCAGCAAGGGTAGAGACTCATCATTTGAGGGGGGGTCTTGAGAAATCAAATGATGTATGTCCATAGAGGCTGAATGTATGCCCATAGAGGCTGGATGTATGCCCAAAAGAGGTTGGCCCATAAGTGGCTTTGTATGGAAGATATGAGAAAAGATGTATGCTCTAGAAGCTCTATGAGAGATGCCCAAAATCCCATAAGCACAATGAGGAAGAGTGATACTATCCAAAAAGCTATAAAGCATGTACTTGGTTCACTTTTAAATGCAATGCTATCGTACTTTGTACTACACTCTGTGTCATTGTCACGTCCTACTTGAGATTGTGTTTATTAGTCCAAGCATTCAAACTTGAAACCTAGTTCACTCAAGTAACAGTTAGTTTCATTTGTCCATGTTGCAATGGTTCTACTCACCACTTTCCAACCTCCATAGTTGCAGCCATGCTCAAGATCCATGTTTTCTCAAATGGTATCAGAGCCATGGTGGGCATGGTCTAATTCCTCTCACTGCCCTCTTAGTCTCTCACAACCTCTGCCCAACTCAGATCAAGCACATGAGTTCATCTTCCACTCAAATCACAAGTTCCCTATTTGGTAGCCATAACCAGCCTGCACCCATCAGCATTGGAGCCTCCAAATCTCTCATCCTAAGCAGTATCTCTTCAGGATTCCTTCTAGAGATATCTCTGAGATGTTTGGGTGCAACTTCCCATAGCAAAAATTCTTCACATTGGGTATTGTGTCAACTAGCATTGGGAAATTTTCAAGTCGTTGTCTCTGCATATGCCAATACTGGTCGTACTGCTATCGTCACCAACACAGTCCGCCATTTCTCTTGCAATTATAGGGCAATTCAAGCTCACTATATGGGACACCTTCTCATCAAATATCTCATTGAATGGTCCACGCATCGAGCTACTGCAATAGAATTATTAGGCATTTGTGGGAACCCTAGTGTAGGAATCCATAGCCATTTCAACATCAAGCTCATCTTTTCTTCAAGTTCTCTCTCCTGCCACTTAGACCAAGTGGCTGCTACTCTGATTTGACCAAGTACTTACTTCCCAGCAAGATTTTCCCTTCACATCAGCAAGAAAAAGATCCAAGAGGAGACCAAGCATCCATAGCCATTCAGTTCAAGCTAATTTTTCCACATCATTCTCTCACTCCTGCCACTTGGACAAGGCTATTGCCACTCAGATCTGAAGCTTCCATCGAGTCAAAACTTAAGAAGAAGATTCTGAAGACTCCAGCTCAGCACAAGAAGATCAAGCATCAACATCAGGCTCTTCAAGAAAGTGTCTATTGACACTCCACTAGTGTTATTTGGCACTACTTCTTGTGTTCTTGGGACACTCAAGAGCAACTCACTTTCTGGTATTATCTCATCTATTTAAAGTTCACTGTAATATTTTAATGTGGAAATGTCAATTTGATAAGACCCCTTATAAGCCTCATTATAAGTGACTAGACAACACTTCCTTGAGCATTTGATCAATGCTAAGACCTTCCCGTGCCTTTAAAAGGGAGATATTTTATGCACAAATGTCAAGAAAATCCAATGCCACTGTAATGCCAAGCCATTTCGATGAACATCATCATATAGCCACCACTGATCCAAAGCTCCAAACTCTATGTATCCAAGCCCCATGTCATAATGTGTTGTCAAGCAATCCATTCCAACAAGTCCAAAAGCTATCCAAAGAGAAATATGTCTATCTTGCAAACCTGCATGGAACCCCCAAATCTATGTATCCCAAAGTTTATGTCATGTCAAGCTACATCAATGTACCTATTTGTATCCATCTCAAACTCACTGAGAAAGAAGATCAAAAGGACCTCACAAAGAAGACTAGAGCACAAGATAATGAAGAACAAAAAGATGAAGAGCATGAAGAAAATAAAATAAAGACCAGGAAGATTGAGGACATTACCAAATGAAGCCAAAGGAAGATGAAGAAGATACTTTCCGCTACTGACAACAAAGAATTTCCCATAGTGGATCTCCCTTAGTGGATCTTGTTTCCCATAGTGGATGTAAAAACCCTACTAAGATGTAAAGTTTCAAGCCTTAACTTGACTAGGCTACCAAAGAGCTAGTCTCCTGGTCCATGTTCACATGCAGGGGGGCAAAAGCCAGCAAGGGTAGAGACTCATCATTTGAGGGGGGGTCTTGAGAAATCAAATGATGTATGTCCATAGAGGCTGAATGTATGCCCATAGAGGCTGGATGTATGCCCAAAAGAGGTTGGCCCATAAGTGGCTTTGTATGGAAGATATGAGAAAAGATGTATGCTCTAGAAGCTCTATGAGAGATGCCCAAAATCCCATAAGCACAATGAGGAAGAGTGATACTATCCAAAAAGCTATAAAGCATGTACTTGGTTCACTTTTAAATGCAATGCTATCGTACTTTGTACTACACTCTGTGTCATTGTCACGTCCTACTTGAGATTGTGTTTATTAGTCCAAGCATTCAAACTTGAAACCTAGTTCACTCAAGTAACAGTTAGTTTCATTTGTCCATGTTGCAATGGTTCTACTCACCACTTTCCAACCTCCATAGTTGCAGCCATGCTCAAGATCCATGTTTTCTCAAATGGTATCAGAGCCATGGTGGGCATGGTCTAATTCCTCTCACTGCCCTCTTAGTCTCTCACAACCTCTGCCCAACTCAGATCAAGCACATGAGTTCATCTTCCACTCAAATCACAAGTTCCCTATTTGGTAGCCATAACCAGCCTGCACCCATCAGCATTGGAGCCTCCAAATCTCTCATCCTAAGCAGTATCTCTTCAGGGTTCCTTCTAGAGATATCTCTGAGATGTTTGGGTGCAACTTCCCATAGCAAAAATTCTTCACATTGGGTATTGTGTCAACTAGCATTGGGAAATTTTCAAGTCGTTGTCTCTGCATATGCCAATACTGGTCGTACTGCTATCGTCACCAACACAGTCCGCCATTTCTCTTGCGATTATAGGGCAATTCAAGCTCACTATATGGGACACCTTCTCATCAAATATCTCATTGAATGGTCCACGCATCGAGCTACTGCAATAGAATTATCAGGCATTTGTGGGAACCCTAGTGTAGGAATCCATAGCCATTTCAACATCAAGCTCATCTTTTCTTCAAGTTCTCTCTCCTGCCACTTAGACCAAGTGGCTGCTACTCTGATTTGACCAAGTACTTAGTTCCCAGCAAGATTTTCCCTTCACATCAGCAAGAAAAAGATCCAAGAGGAGACCAAGCATCCATAGCCATTCACTTCAAGCTAATTTTTCCACATCATTCTCTCACTCCTGCCACTTGGACAAGGCTATTGCCACTCAGATCTGAAGCTTCCATCGAGTCAAAACTTAAGAAGAAGATTCCGAAGACTCCAGCTCAGCACAAGAAGATCAAGCATCAACATCAGGCTCTTCAAGAAAGTGTCTATTGACACTCCACTAGTGTTATTTGGCACTACTTCTTGTGTTCTTGGGACACTCAAGAGCAACTCACTTTCTGGTATTATCTCATCTATTTAAAGTTCACTGTAATATTTTAATGTGGAAATGTCAATTTGATAAGACCCCTTATAAGCCTCATTATAAGTGACTAGACAACACTTCCTTGAGCATTTGATCAATGCTAAGACCTTCCCGTGCCTTTAAAAGGGAGATATTTTATGCACAAATGTCAAGAAAATCCAATGCCACTGTAATGCCAAGCCATTTCGATGAACATCATCATATAGCCACCACTGATCCAAAGCTCCAAACTCTATGTATCCAAGCCCCATGTCATAATGTGTTGTCAAGCAATGCATCCCAACAAGTCCAAAAGCTATCCAAAGAGAAATATGTCTATCTTGCAAACCTGCATGGAACCCCCAAATCTATGTATCCCAAAGTTTATGTCATGTCAAGCTACATCAATGTACCTATTTGTATCCATCTCAAACTCACTGAGAAAGAAGATCAAAAGGACCTCACAAAGAAGACTAGAGCACAAGATAATGAAGAACAAAAAGATGAAGAGCATGAAGAAAATAAAATAAAGACCAGGAAGATTGAGGACATTACCAAATGAAGCCAAAGGAAGATGAAGAAGATACTTTCCGCTACTGACAACAAAGAATTTCCCATAGTGGATCTCCCTTAGTGGATCTTGTTTCCCATAGTGGATGTAAAAACCCTACTAAGATGTAAAGTTTCAAGCCTTAACTTGACTAGGCTACCAAAGAGCTAGTCTCCTGGTCCATGTTCACATGCAGGGGGGCAAAAGCCAGCAAGGGTAGAGACTCATCATTTGAGGGGGGGTCTTGAGAAATCAAATGATGTATGTCCATAGAGGCTGAATGTATGCCCATAGAGGCTGGATGTATGCCCAAAAGAGGTTGGCCCATAAGTGGCTTTGTATGGAAGATATGAGAAAAGATGTATGCTCTAGAAGCTCTATGAGAGATGCCCAAAATCCCATAAGCACAATGAGGAAGATCGGTACTATCCAAAAAGCTATAAAGCATGTACTTGGTTCACTTTTAAATGCAATGCTATCATACTTTGTACTACACTCTGTGTCATTGTCACGTCCTACTTGAGATTGTGTTTATGAGTCCAAGCATTCAAACTTGGAACCTAATTCACTCAAGTAACGGTTAGTGTCATTTGTCCATGTTGCAATGGTTCTAGTCACCACTTTCCAACCTCCATAGTTGCAGCCATGCTCAAGATCCATGTTTTCTCACATGGTATCAGAGCCATGGTGGGCATGGTCTAACTCCTCTCACTGCCCTCTTAGTCTCTCACAACCTCTGCCCAACTCAGATCAAGCACATGAGTTCATCTTCCACTCAAATCACAAGTTCCCTATTTGGTAGCCATAACCAGCCTGCACCCATCAGCATTGGAGCCTCCAAATCTCTCATCCTAAGCAGTATCTCTTCAGGGTTCCTTCTAGAGATATCTCTGTGATGTTTGGGTGCAACTTCCCATAGCAAAAATTCTTCACATTGGGTATTGTGTCAACTAGCATTGGGAAATTTTCAAGTCGTTGTCTCTGCATATGCCAATACTGGTCGTACTGCTATCGTCACCAACACAGTCCGCCATTTCTCTTGCGATTATAGGGCAATTCAAGCTCACTATATGGGACACCTTCTCATCAAATATCTCATTGAATGGTCCACGCATCGAGCTACTGCAATAGAATTATCAGGCATTTGTGGGAACCCTAGTGTAGGAATCCATAGCCATTTCAACATCAAGCTCATCTTTTCTTCAAGTTCTCTCTCCTGCCACTTAGACCAAGTGGCTGCTACTCTTATTTGACCAAGTACTTACATCCCAGCAAGATTTTCCCTTCAAATCAGCAAGAAAAAGATCCAAGAGGAGACCAAGCATCCATAGCCATTCACTTCAAGCTAATTTTTCCACATCATTCTCTCACTCCTGCCACTTGGACAAGGCTATTGCCACTCAGATCTGAAGTTTTCATCAAGTCAAAACTTAAGAAGAAGATTCCGAAGACTCCAGCTCAGCACAAGAAGATCAAGCATCAACATCAGGCTCTTCAAGAAAGTGTCTATTGACACTCCACTAGTGTTATTTGGCACTACTTCTTGTGTTCTTGGGACACTCAAGAGCAACTCACTTTCTGGTATTATCTCATCTATTTAAAGTTCACTGTAATATTTTAATGTGGAAATGTCAATTTGATAAGACCCCTTGTAAGCCTCATTATAAGGGACTAGACAACACTGCCTTGAGCATTTGATCAATGCTAAGACCTTCCCGTGCCTTTAAAAGGGAGATATTTTATGCACAAATGTCAAGAAAATCCAATGCCACTGTAATGCCAAGCCATTTCGATGAACATCATCATATAGCCACCACTGATCCAAAGCTCCAAACTCTATGTATCCAAGCCCCATGTCATAATGTGTTGTCAAGCAATGCATTCCAACAAGTCCAAAAGCTATCCAAAGAGAAATATGTCTATCTTGCAAACCTGCATGGAACCCCCAAATCTATGTATCCCAAAGTTTATGTCATGTCAAGCTACATCAATGTACCTATTTGTATCCATCTCAAACTCACTGAGAAAGAAGATCAAAAGGACCTCACAAACAAGACTAGAGCACAAGATAATGAAGAACAAAAAGATGAAGAGCATGAAGAAAATAAAATAAAGACCAGGAAGAGTGAGGACATTACGAAATGAAGCCAAAGGAAGATGAAGAAGATACTTTCCGCTACTGACAACAAAGAATTTCCCATAGTGGATCTCCCTTAGTGGATCTTGTTTCCCATAGTGGATGTAAAAACCCTACTAAGATGTAAAGTTTCAAGCCTTAACTTGACTAGGCTACCAAAGAGCTAGTCTCCTGGTCCATGTTCACATGCAGGGGGGCAAAAGCCAGCAAGGGTAGAGACTCATCATTTGAGGGGGGGTCTTGAGAAATCAAATTATGTATGTCCATAGAGGCTGAATGTATGCCCATAGAGGCTGGATGTATGCCCAAAAGAGGTTGGCCCATAAGTGGCTTTGTATGGAAGATATGAGAAAAGGTGTATGCTCTAGAAGCTCTATGAGAGATGCCCAAAATCCCATAAGCACAATGAGGAAGATCGGTACTATCCAAAAAGGTATAAAGCATGTACTTGGTTCACTTTTAAATGCAATGCTATCGTACTTTGTACTACACTCTGTGTCATTGTCACATCCTACTTGAGATTGTGTTTATGAGTCCAAGCATTCAAACTTGGAACCTAATTCACTCAAGTAACAGTTAGTGTCATTTGTCCATGTTGCAATGGTTCTAGTCACCACTTTCCAACCTCCATAGTTGCAGCCATGCTCAAGATCCATGTTTTCTCACATGGTATCAGAGCCATGGTGGGCATGGTCTAACTCCTCTCACTGCCCTCTTAGTCTCTCACAACCTCTGCCCAACTCAGATCAAGCACATGAGTTCATCTTCCACTCAAATCACAAGTTCCCTATTTGGTAGCCATAACCAGCCTGCACCCATCAGCATTGGAGCCTCCAAATCTCTCATCCTAAGCAGTATCTCTTCAGGGTTCCTTCTAGAGATATCTCTTGATGTTTGGTGCAACTTCCCATAGCAAAAATTCTTCACATTGGGTATTGTGTCAACTAGCATTGGGAAATTTTCAAGTCGTTGTCTCTTCATATGCCAATACTGGTCGTACTGCTATCGTCACCAACACAGTCCGCCATTTCTCTTGCGATTATAGGGCAATTCAAGCTCACTATATGGGACACCTTCTCATCAAATATCTCGTTGAATGGTCCACGCATCGAGCTACTACAATAGAATTATCAGGCATTTGTGGGAACCCTAGTGTAGGAATCCATAGCTATTTCAACATCAAGCTCATCTTTTCTTCAAGTTCTCTCTCCTGCCACTTAGACCAAGTGGCTGCTACTCTTATTTGACCAAGTACTTAGTTCCCATCAAGATTTTCCCTTCACATCAGCAAGAAAAAGATCCAAGAGGAGACCAAGCATCCATAGCCATTCACTTCAAGCTAATTTTTCCACATCATTCTCTCACTCCTGCCACTTGGACAAGGCTATTGCCACTCAGATCTGAAGCTTCCATCGAGTCAAAACTTAAGAAGAAGATTCTGAAGACTCCAGCTCAGCACAAGAAGATCAAGCATCAACATCAGGCTCTTCAAGAAAGTGTCTATTGACACTCCACTAGTGTTATTTGGCACTACTTCTTGTGTTCTTGGGACACTCAAGAGCAACTCACTTTCTGGTATTATCTCATCTATTTAAAGTTCACTGTAATATTTTAATGTGGAAATGTCAATTTGATAAGACCCCTTATAAGCCTCATTATAAGGGACTAGACAACACTTCCTTGAGCATTTGATCAATGCTAAGACCTTCCCGTGCCTTTAAAAGGGAGATATTTTATGCACAAATGTCAAGAAAATCCAATGCCACTGTAATGCCAAGCCATTTCGATGAACATCATCATATAGCCACCACTGATCCAAAGCTCCAAACTCTATGTATCCAAGCCCAATGTCATAATGTGTTGTCAAGCAATGCATTCCAACAAGTCCAAAAGCTATCCAAAGAGAAATATGTCTATCTTGCAAACCTGCATGGAACCCCCAAATCTATGTATCCCAAAGTTTATGTCATGTCAAGCTACATCAATGTACCTATTTGTATCCATCTCAAACTCACTGAGAAAGAAGATCAAAAGGACCTCACAAAGAAGACTAGAGCACAAGATAATGAAGAACAAAAAGATGAAGAGCATGAAGAAAATAAAATAAAGACCAGGAAGATTGAGGACATTACCAAATGAAGCCAAAGGAAGATGAAGAAGATACTTTCCGCTACTGACAACAAAGAATTTCCCATAGTGGATCTCCCTTAGTGGATCTTGTTTCCCATAGTGGATGTAAAAACCCTACTAAGATGTAAAGTTTCAAGCCTTAACTTGACTAGGCTACCAAAGAGCTAGTCTCCTGGTCCATGTTCACATGCAGGGGGGCAAAAGCCAGCAAGGGTAGAGACTCATCATTTGAGGGGGGTCTTGAGAAATCAAATGATGTATGTCCATAGAGGCTGAATGTATGCCCATAGAGGCTGGATGTATGCCCAAAAGAGGTTGGCCCATAAGTGGCTTTGTATGGAAGATATGAGAAAAGGTGTATGCTCTAGAAGCTCTATGAGAGATGCCCAAAATCCC
The DNA here is from genome assembly GCF_053477565.2 of Lygodium microphyllum. NCBI lineage: Eukaryota > Viridiplantae > Streptophyta > Polypodiopsida > Schizaeales > Lygodiaceae > Lygodium > Lygodium microphyllum. Next base: position 135,289,111 of record NC_141140.1, on the reverse strand, counting down.
ATAAGCACAATGAGGAAGATCGGTACTATCCAAAAAGCTATAAAGCATGTACTTGGTTCACTTTTAAATGCAATGCTATCATACTTTGTACTACACTCTGTGTCATTCTCACATCCTACTTGAGATTGTGTTTATGAGTCCAAGCATTCAAACTTGGAACCTAATTCACTCAAGTAACGGTTAGTGTCATTTGTCCATGTTGCAATGGTTCTAGTCACCACTTTCCAACCTCCATAGTTGCAGCCATGCTCAAGATCCATGTTTTCTCACATGGTATCAGAGCCATGGTGGGCATGGTCTAACTCCTCTCACTGCCCTCTTAGTCTCTCACAACCTCTGCCCAACTCAGATCAAGCACATGAGTTCATCTTCCACTCAAATCACAAGTTCCCTATTTGGTAGCCATAACCAGCCTGCACCCATCAGCATTGGAGCCTCCAAATCTCTCATCCTAAGCAGTATCTCTTCAGGGTTCCTTCTAGAGATATCTCTGTGATGTTTGGGTGCAACTTCCCATAGCAAAAATTCTTCACATTGGGTATTGTGTCAACTAGCATTGGGAAATTTTCAAGTCGTTGTCTCTGCATATGCCAATACTGGTCGTACTGCTATCGTCATCAACACAGTCCGCCATTTCTCTTGCGATTATAGGGCAATTCAAGCTCACTATATGGGACACCTTCTCATCAAATATCTCATTGAATGGTCCACGCATCGAGCTACTGCAATAGAATTATCAGGCATTTGTGGGAACCCTAGTGTAGGAATCCATAGCCATTTCAACATCAAGCTCATCTTTTCTTCAAGTTCTCTCTCCTGCCACTTAGACCAAGTGGCTGCTACTCTGATTTGACCAAGTACTTAGTTCCCAGCAAGATTTTCCCTTCAGATCAGCAAGAAAAAGATCCAAGAGGAGACCAAGCATCCATAGCCATTCACTTCAAGCTAATTTTTCCACATCATTCTCTCACTCCTGCCACTTGGACAAGGCTATTGCCACTCAGATCTGAAGTTTTCATCAAGTCAAAACTTAAGAAGAAGATTCCGAAGACTCCAGCTCAGCACAGGAAGATCAAGCATCAACATCAGGCTCTTCAAGAAAGTGTCTATTGACACTCCACTAGTGTTATTTGGCACTACTTCTTGTGTTCTTGGGACACTCAAGAGCAACTCACTTTCTGGTATTATCTCATCTATTTAAAGTTCACTGTAATATTTTAATGTGGAAATGTCAATTTGATAAGACCCCTTGTAAGCCTCATTATAAGGGACTAGACAACACTGCCTTGAGCATTTGATCAATGCTAAGACCTTCCCGTGCCTTTAAAAGGGAGATATTTTATGCACAAATGTCAAGAAAATCCAATGCCACTGTAATGCCAAGCCATTTCGATGAACATCATCATATAGCCACCACTGATCCAAAGCTCCAAACTCTATGTATCCAAGCCCCATGTCATAATGTGTTGTCAAGCAATGCATTCCAACAAGTCCAAAAGCTATCCAAAGAGAAATATGTCTATCTTGCAAACCTGCATGGAACCCCCAAATCTATGTATCCCAAAGTTTATGTCATGTCAAGCTACATCAATGTACCTATTTGTATCCATCTCAAACTCACTGAGAAAGAAGATCAAAAGGACCTCACAAAGAAGACTAGAGCACAAGATAATGAAGAACAAAAAGATGAAGAGCATGAAGAAAATAAAATAAAGACCAGGAAGAGTGAGGACATTACCAAATGAAGCCAAAGGAAGATGAAGAAGATACTTTCCGCTACTGACAACAAAGAATTTCCCATAGTGGATCTTGTTTCCCATAGTGGATGTAAAAACCCTACTAAGATGTAAAGTTTCAAGCCTTAACTTGACTAGGCTACCAAAGAGCTAGTCTCCTGGTCCATGTTCACATGCAGGGGGGCAAAAGCCAGCAAGGGTAGAGACTCATCATTTGAGGGGGGGTCTTGAGAAATCAAATTATGTATGTCCATAGAGGCTGAATGTATGCCCATAGAGGCTGGATGTATGCCCAAAAGAGGTTGGCCCATAAGTGGCTTTGTATGGAAGATATGAGAAAAGGTGTATGCTCTAGAAGCTCTATGAGAGATGCCCAAAATCCCATAAGCACAATGAGGAAGATCGGTACTATCCAAAAAGGTATAAAGCATGTACTTGGTTCACTTTTAAATGCAATGCTATCGTACTTTGTACTACACTCTGTGTCATTGTCACATCCTACTTGAGATTGTGTTTATGAGTCCAAGCATTCAAACTTGGAACCTAATTCACTCAAGTAACAGTTAGTGTCATTTGTCCATGTTGCAATGGTTCTAGTCACCACTTTCCAACCTCCATAGTTGCAGCCATGCTCAAGATCCATGTTTTCTCACATGGTATCAGAGCCATGGTGGGCATGGTCTAACTCCTCTCACTGCCCTCTTAGTCTCTCACAACCTCTGCCCAACTCAGATCAAGCACATGAGTTCATCTTCCACTCAAATCACAAGTTCCCTATTTGGTAGCCATAACCAGCCTGCACCCATCAGCATTGGAGCCTCCAAATCTCTCATCCTAAGCAGTATCTCTTCAGGGTTCCTTCTAGAGATATCTCTGTGATGTTTGGTGCAACTTCCCATAGCAAAAATTCTTCACATTGGGTATTGTGTCAACTAGCATTGGGAAATTTTCAAGTCGTTGTCTCTTCATATGCCAATACTGGTCGTACTGCTATCGTCACCACCACAGTCCACCATTTCTCTTGCGATTATAGGGCAATTCAAGCTCACTATATGGGACACCTTCTCATCAAATATCTCGTTGAATGGTCCACGCATCGAGCTACTACAATAGAATTATCAGGCATTTGTGGGAACCCTAGTGTAGGAATCCATAGCCATTTCAACATCAAGCTCATCTTTTCTTCAAGTTCTCTCTCCTGCCACTTAGACCAAGTGGCTGCTACTCTTATTTGACCAAGTACTTAGTTCCCATCAAGATTTTCCCTTCACATCAGCAAGAAAAAGATCCAAGAGGAGACCAAGCATCCATAGCCATTCACTTCAAGCTAATTTTTCCACATCATTCTCTCACTCCTGCCACTTGGACAAGGCTATTGCCACTCAGATCTGAAGCTTCCATCGAGTCAAAACTTAAGAAGAAGATTCCGAAGACTCCAGCTCAGCACAAGAAGATCAAGCATCAACATCAGGCTCTTCAAGAAAGTGTCTATTGACACTCCACTAGTGTTATTTGGCACTACTTCTTGTGTTCTTGGGACACTCAAGAGCAACTCACTTTCTGGTATTATCTCATCTATTTAAAGTTCACTGTAATATTTTAATGTGGAAATGTCAATTTGATAAGACCCCTTATAAGCCTCATTATAAGGGACTAGACAACACTTCCTTGAGCATTTGATCAATGCTAAGACCTTCCCGTGCCTTTAAAAGGGAGATATTTTATGCACAAATGTCAAGAAAATCCAATGCCACTGTAATGCCAAGCCATTTCGATGAACATCATCATATAGCCACCACTGATCCAAAGCTCCAAACTCTATGTATCCAAGCCCAATGTCATAATGTGTTGTCAAGCAATGCATTCCAACAAGTCCAAAAGCTATCCAAAGAGAAATATGTCTATCTTGCAAACCTGCATGGAACCCCCAAATCTATGTATCCCAAAGTTTATGTCATGTCAAGCTACATCAATGTACCTATTTGTATCCATCTCAAACTCACTGAGAAAGAAGATCAAAAGGACCTCACAAAGAAGACTAGAGCACAAGATAATGAAGAACAAAAAGATGAAGAGCATGAAGAAAATAAAATAAAGACCAGGAAGATTGAGGACATTACCAAATGAAGCCAAAGGAAGATGAAGAAGATACTTTCCGCTACTGACAACAAAGAATTTCCCATAGTGGATCTCCCTTAGTGGATCTTGTTTCCCATAGTGGATGTAAAAACCCTACTAAGATGTAAAGTTTCAAGCCTTAACTTGACTAGGCTACCAAAGAGCTAGTCTCCTGGTCCATGTTCACATGCAGGGGGGCAAAAGCCAGCAAGGGTAGAGACTCATCATTTGAGGGGGGTGTTGAGAAATCAAATGATGTATGTCCATAGAGGCTGAATGTATGCCCATAGAGGCTGGATGTATGCCCAAAAGAGGTTGGCCCATAAGTGGCTTTGTATGGAAGATATGAGAAAAGATGTATGCTCTAGAAGCTCTATGAGAGATGCCCAAAATCCCATAAGCACAATGAGGAAGATCGGTACTATCCAAAAAGCTATAAAGCATGTACTTGGTTCACTTTTAAATGCAATGCTATCATACTTTGTACTACACTCTGTGTCATTGTCACATCCTACTTGAGATTGTGTTTATGAGTCCAAGCATTCAAACTTGGAACCTAATTCACTCAAGTAACGGTTAGTGTCATTTGTCCATGTTGCAATGGTTCTAGTCACCACTTTCCAACCTCCATAGTTGCAGCCATGCTCAAGATCCATGTTTTCTCACATGGTATCAGAGCCATGGTGGGCATGGTCTAACTCCTCTCACTGCCCTCTTAGTCTCTCACAACCTCTGCCCAACTCAGATCAAGCACATGAGTTCATCTTCCACTCAAATCACAAGTTCCCTATTTGGTAGCCATAACCAGCCTGCACCCATCAGCATTGGAGCCTCCAAATCTCTCATCCTAAGCAGTATCTCTTCAGGGTTCCTTCTAGAGATATCTCTGTGATGTTTGGGAGCAACTTCCCATAGCAAAAATTCTTCACATTGGGTATTGTGTCAACTAGCATTGGGAAATTTTCAAGTCGTTGTCTCTTCATATGCCAATACTGGTCGTACTGCTATCGTCACCAACACAGTCCGCCATTTCTCTTGCGATTATAGGGCAATTCAAGCTCACTATATGGGACACCTTCTCATCAAATATCTCGTTGAATGGTCCACGCATCGAGCTACTACAATAGAATTATCAGGCATTTGTGGGAACCCTAGTGTAGGAATCCATAGCCATTTCAACATCAAGCTCATCTTTTCTTCAAGTTCTCTCTCCTGCCACTTAGACCAAGTGGCTGCTACTCTTATTTGACCAAGTACTTAGTTCCCATCAAGATTTTCCCTTCACATCAGCAAGAAAAAGATCCAAGAGGAGACCAAGCATCCATAGCCATTCACTTCAAGCTAATTTTTCCACATCATTCTCTCACTCCTGCCACTTGGACAAGGCTATTGCCACTCAGATCTGAAGCTTCCATCGAGTCAAAACTTAAGAAGAAGATTCCGAAGACTCCAGCTCAGCACAAGAAGATCAAGCATCAACATCAGGCTCTTCAAGAAAGTGTCTATTGACACTCCACTAGTGTTATTTGGCACTACTTCTTGTGTTCTTGGGACACTCAAGAGCAACTCACTTTCTGGTATTATCTCATCTATTTAAAGTTCACTGTAATATTTTAATGTGGAAATGTCAATTTGATAAGACCCCTTATAAGCCTCATTATAAGGGACTAGACAACACTTCCTTGAGCATTTGATCAATGCTAAGACCTTCCCGTGCCTTTAAAAGGGAGATATTTTATGCACAAATGTCAAGAAAATCCAATGCCACTGTAATGCCAAGCCATTTCGATGAACATCATCATATAGCCACCACTGATCCAAAGCTCCAAACTCTATGTATCCAAGCCCAATGTCATAATGTGTTGTCAAGCAATGCATTCCAACAAGTCCAAAAGCTATCCAAAGAGAAATATGTCTATCTTGCAAACCTGCATGGAACCCCCAAATCTATGTATCCCAAAGTTTATGTCATGTCAAGCTACATCAATGTACCTATTTGTATCCATCTCAAACTCACTGAGAAAGAAGATCAAAAGGACCTCACAAAGAAGACTAGAGCACAAGATAATGAAGAACAAAAAGATGAAGAGCATGAAGAAAATAAAATAAAGACCAAGAAGATTGACGACATTACCAAATGAAGCCAAAGGAAGATGAAGAAGATACTTTCCGCTACTGACAACAAAGAATTTCCCATAGTGGATCTCCCTTAGTGGATCTTGTTTCCCATAGTGGATGTAAAAACCCTACTAAGATGTAAAGTTTCAAGCCTTAACTTGACTAGGCTACCAAAGAGCTAGTCTCCTGGTCCATGTTCACATGCAGGGGGGCAAAAGCCAGCAAGGGTAGAGACTCATCATTTGAGGGGGGTGTTGAGAAATCAAATGATGTATGTCCATAGAGGCTGAATGTATGCCCATAGAGGCTGGATGTATGCCCAAAAGAGGTTGGCCCATAAGTGGCTTTGTATGGAAGATATGAGAAAAGATGTATGCTCTAGAAGCTCTATGAGAGATGCCCAAAATCCCATAAGCACAATGAGGAAGATCGGTACTATCCAAAAAGCTATAAAGCATGTACTTGGTTCACTTTTAAATGCAATGCTATCATACTTTGTACTACACTCTGTGTCATTGTCACATCCTACTTGAGATTGTGTTTATGAGTCCAAGCATTCAAACTTGGAACCTAATTCACTCAAGTAACGGTTAGTGTCATTTGTCCATGTTGCAATGGTTCTAGTCACCACTTTCCAACCTCCATAGTTGCAGCCATGCTCAAGATCCATGTTTTCTCACATGGTATCAGAGCCATGGTGGGCATGGTCTAACTCCTCTCACTGCCCTCTTAGTCTCTCACAACCTCTGCCCAACTCAGATCAAGCACATGAGTTCATCTTCCACTCAAATCACAAGTTCCCTATTTGGTAGCCATAACCAGCCTGCACCCATCAGCATTGGAGCCTCCAAATCTCTCATCCTAAGCAGTATCTCTTCAGGGTTCCTTCTAGAGATATCTCTGTGATGTTTGGGAGCAACTTCCCATAGCAAAAATTCTTCACATTGGGTATTGTGTCAACTAGCATTGGGAAATTTTCAAGTCGTTGTCTCTTCATATGCCAATACTGGTCGTACTGCTATCGTCACCAACACAGTCCGCCATTTCTCTTGCGATTATAGGGCAATTCAAGCTCACTATATGGGACACCTTCTCATCAAATATCTCGTTGAATGGTCCACGCATCGAGCTACTACAATAGAATTATCAGGCATTTGTGGGAACCCTAGTGTAGGAATCCATAGCCATTTCAACATCAAGCTCATCTTTTCTTCAAGTTCTCTCTCCTGCCACTTAGACCAAGTGGCTGCTACTCTTATTTGACCAAGTACTTAGTTCCCATCAAGATTTTCCCTTCAGATCAGCAAGAAAAAGATCCAAGAGGAGACCAAGCATCCATAGCCATTCACTTCAAGCTAATTTTTCCACATCATTCTCTCACTCCTGCCACTTGGACAAGGCTATTGCCACTCAGATCTGAAGCTTCCATCGAGTCAAAACTTAAGAAGAAGATTCCGAAGACTCCAGCTCAGCACAAGAAGATCAAGCATCAACATCAGGCTCTTCAAGAAAGTGTCTATTGACACTCCACTAGTGTTATTTGGCACTACTTCTTGTGTTCTTGGGACACTCAAGAGCAACTCACTTTCTGGTATTATCTCATCTATTTAAAGTTCACTGTAATATTTTAATGTGGAAATGTCAATTTGATAAGACCCCTTATAAGCCTCATTATAAGGGACTAGACAACACTTCCTTGAGCATTTGATCAATGCTAAGACCTTCCCGTGCCTTTAAAAGGGAGATATTTTATGCACAAATGTCAAGAAAATCCAATGCCACTGTAATGCCAAGCCATTTCGATGAACATCATCATATAGCCACCACTGATCCAAAGCTCCAAACTCTATGTATCCAAGCCCAATGTCATAATGTGTTGTCAAGCAATGCATTCCAACAAGTCCAAAAGCTATCCAAAGAGAAATATGTCTATCTTGCAAACCTGCATGGAACCCCCAAATCTATGTATCCCAAAGTTTATGTCATGTCAAGCTACATCAATGTACCTATTTGTATCCATCTCAAACTCACTGAGAAAGAAGATCAAAAGGACCTCACAAAGAAGACTAGAGCACAAGATAATGAAGAACAAAAAGATGAAGAGCATGAAGAAAATAAAATAAAGACCAAGAAGATTGACGACATTACCAAATGAAGCCAAAGGAAGATGAAGAAGATACTTTCCGCTACTGACAACAAAGAATTTCCCATAGTGGATCTCCCTTAGTGGATCTTGTTTCCCATAGTGGATGTAAAAACCCTACTAAGATGTAAAGTTTCAAGCCTTAACTTGACTAGGCTACCAAAGAGCTAGTCTCCTGGTCCATGTTCACATGCAGGGGGGCAAAAGCCAGCAAGGGTAGAGACTCATCATTTGAGGGGGGGTCTTGAGAAATCAAATGATGTATGTCCATAGAGGCTGAATGTATGCCCATAGAGGCTGGATGTATGCCCAAAAGAGGTTGGCCCATAAGTGGCTTTGTATGGAAGATATGAGAAAAGGTGTATGCTCTAGAAGCTCTATGAGAGATGCCCAAAATCCCATAAGCACAATGAGGAAGATCGGTACTATCCAAAAAGCTATAAAGCATGTACTTGGTTCACTTTTAAATGCAATGCTATCGTACTTTGTACTACACTCTGTGTCATTGTCACGTCCTACTTGAGATTGTGTTTATGAGTCCAAGCATTCAAACTTGGAACCTAATTCACTCAAGTAACAGTTAGTGTCATTTGTCCATGTTGCAATGGTTCTAGTCACCACTTTCCAACCTCCATAGTTGCAGCCATGCTCAAGATCCATGTTTTCTCAAATGGTATCAGAGCCATGGTGGGCATGGTCTAACTCCTCTCACTGCCCTCTTAGTCTCTCACAACCTCTGCCCAACTCAGATCAAGCACATGAGTTCATCTTCCACTCAAATCACAAGTTCCCTATTTGGTAGCCATAACCAGCCTGCACCCATTAGCAAGAGGGCATTGGTAGCCATATATTGCCCTCTTGCTTCACCGCGAAGGGCGTCTCAACTTGAGACAATGCACTCCTGCACTTTCCGGCTGTGCTACCTGCAAAGATCTGCTCCCAAAACAGAAAATGAAAGCAACACTGCTCCTCTTACCAGAACACCGCGAGCTTGGCTTGCTTTCTTGAGCTCCTTACCACGAACAAGGCTCTGCCATGTCAAGATTGTGGGAGAGAAGGAAGGAGTCTCACTTGTAGCTTTCTTGCTTGCACAATGGGGGAATACACACAAGGGTGGAGGCTGAAAACAGTTTTCCTCTTCTTAGTTGTGGAAGCCAAAAGAACTCAAGTACAAAGAAATAGAAGAACCCTAGATATGGGTCTCAAACCAAACTCAACTAACTAAGGTGGCATACTAACTGAGCCACAAACTAGAGTAGATAAGGATAGCTATCATGTAGCTATTATTCAGGGGCGGTGTACCAACCACATCTGCAACTGACAAGTCGGTGACATAAATACACAACGGTCACCCTGGCGTATCACGAGTGGAGCTCGATATCTCAACAAAGAGAGTGAATGTCCTTGAGAATGGTTTAGGTTTTGAGATATTCATTGAATAAAAAGAAGAAAAGTTTGAGATTCTAGAAGTAACAAAGGAAGACACTACTGATAATGATCTCATAAGTTTTCTAAATGAAGTAGTAGGGGAGTTTGTTGAGCTTAGCAATAAGGTTGAAAGAAGGAATGAAATTTCTCCTAACATATGGTTTTGACTTTTCTTTAGAGAGACTGAATAGGAGGGAGGGCTTGGAAATCAGAAGGTTTGATGAGATGAAGTTGAGAATTTTGATTTTTTCCCTAACGAGATTGATATAGTAGAGCATGGTAGGGAGCTTCTAGATGTAGAGGTTCATCAAGATAGTGTTGAGGGTGAGGATTCTAACTCTTTGTGTGCTAATGTTGTTGTTTGTGACTCTGTTGAGTCTTGTTGGTTGAGTTTTCTAATGGTGGTTTTCCTTGTGAGAAGATTCCTAGGGAGGCTCTTATTTGTGGTGTAGTTGTTAGTGGTGTTTCGAGTCCTTGAGTGACTAATGTTGATACTATTGATGGTTATGATTGTGAGGCTGTTTATGATATTGATGGTGATGTGTTGTCGACTATGATATTGTCATTTTGAGTTAATCTAACCTCCCACTTCTTGGTATTTTTGTTGATGGTCATGGGGTTGGTTTTAATCTAACCTCCCATGGGGTTGTTTTTACCAAAGACAAGGAAGAGAAAACATTGTCTAATGACCTTACAATTCCGTTAAGTCCCTCCAAGATTGTTGAGGAAGAGGATGAGTTGACCAAGGTGTGAGTTTTAATTATGAGTTTTACTTTGAGAATTGGGATTTTGAGATTGAGAGAGGAGAGAATCAAAAAGAGGATATGTCTTATGTTCTTGAGTTTGAAGAGGAGAATGAGAGCTTTGTTCTAGAGGTATCGATCTTGTTTGGCAGCATTGATTTGACTAATGTGATTGAGAGAAGATCGCTTGACCCCATTCATGATGACTGGTTGATCTTTTTTCTATGTTTTGTGAGAACTACTACTACACATATATGCTTGTAGACTAGGGCAATGGCTAAATATTCATGTATTTTGTAAAAAACTTAAAAACCCCTAGAATTACACCTAGTAGGTAGGACTTTGTGTGCTTCTTTACTTGCATGATAAATTTTTTTATAGCTTCGAAGCTAGAATTCTCTATGTGTGCTTAGAATAGGACTCTTTTATCATCATTTTGGTTTCATTTTATTTGATGAACTTCATTTGTTTGATTGAGATTGGTGTTTTCTCGGATAGATCAATGTTGAATTGTGACTAGAGTTGCTAGATATCTTGGATCGGATATACTTTCTTATCAATGCATATTATTGGGACCAAGGGTTCACGACGAGTACCTCACGTTGCACTTTTTTTCAGACACACTAGACTTGGGGTTCATATACCATTCTTTTTCATCTACAACCATGCTAAGGGATGGGAACATGCACAATTGCACCATCATTGAGCACTACATGGCATGAGGCCCACTTCAACTATATGCAATTAAACCTAGATTGCAGGAGCATGATGGGAGAGGACCTATCATTGAGCACACATTGTTCCTTGCACGCATGAGATTGGAATATTCTATCACTAGTTAGGATCCATGGTTTGAGGGGAAAAGGTGGTTGATGAGCTTAAGGGTTGTGTAGGATGTTGACAATAGTAAGATAGGGTTGTTATCTCTAGTCATCATCAAATGATTACTTCTAATCATGAGAGTGTTGTGAGTTTTGGCGGGTGGAGTGGAGCACTTTCTTTTTTCTTTTGATGAGTGATGAGGGGTGAGGTTAAGGATGCTAATTGAATTAAGAAGCTATGTTTGCATATTTCATTATGCATGGACACTCAATAATAGTTAGGCCATGTTCAAGGCGAAGGTGACCAATGAGCTTTAAGTGAGTTGACTATAGAACTAATGTAGTTTGAAGTCAATGAAGAGGATAGTGGGGACTTCAATATTGTTCTTGAGGCTATTAGTGCACTTCTATACTTGGTGGCCACTTATTGAAGAGTCATAGCATTGCATCAACTATTTTGGACAAAGTTCAATGGCTTTACTTACTCAAGTAGCCATTTGATATTTGACATTTTCGTTTAGAGATATTGACTCTAAAGGAAGTAGTTACTTCTCTTGGAGTTTTTTGTCTATATTTGAAGTTTAGGATGGTAATGTTTTATTAGATGTGACCATTGGAGATTTAGTCCACCATGTTTTTGTGGCCCTTGCCTTCATCATTTCTAGGAAGCTATTGTGCACTATACTACTAAGTGATTGGTGGAAGATATCATTGTGAGATGGAGTTGATTGTGTGTGAAGCATTGATATTTAATTTGATGCTATAGAGAAGTCTTAAAGTAGGTCTTTTACATCAAAGTAAACTAAATTTGAGAATGTTAACATAATATGAGTGTGAAGCTCATCCATTTCATGCAAAGTAGCCATACTCGTCCATGACTACATGCTTCATACCTTCCAATTTCATGGGCTTCATTTGTTTCTTTTGCAATAGACCATTATAGATCCCTTTCTTTTAATATTTGAAGTTAGTTCTATCTAACTTCTTTATATTAAAAAGTGTATTTTTATTGAAGATGATGATGAAGCCATAACCATTGTAGTATTTGCAAACAAGTAAGCAATCGAGATAGTATCAACTACACAACAAGAAGGCAAGTGTAACTAATATTTGAGTACCATTGCAGTATTTGCCAAACAAGTAAGCAATCGAGATAGTATCGACTACACAATAGAAGGCAAGTGTGACTACTATTTGAGTGCCATTGCAATAGCCAAAAAATGGTAAATGAAATGGCAAATTAGCCCAATTTTCATGTATAAATGGGGTCAAATCACTCCTTAATGCATACTAATTTTCAATAAATTTTCAAGCATAAAATAGCCCCTAAAAAGTTGCATAAAAACAACCTTTAATGTCTTCCAAAACAACCAAATTTCAACATGCAATGTGAACATGAACTAATTCTCAAAAATAACTAGTTCATGTCCTTCATAGTGTAAAGATAGCTTTTGTAAGTGACTTAGAAATAACCAATTCCAATCGTATGTACATGTGAACACAATCTTTTTGTGCAAATCAAGCTAGTTCAAATGTATTCAAGTATGAAATCAACCTCATAATCTTGAGCTCCAAGTCTGTAAGATTGAATGAAGCTCCAAAATATCCAACTTCAAGATCATCTTATGGGATTTTGGGCATCTCTCATAGAGCTTCTAGAGCATACATCTTTTCTCATATCTTCCATACAAAGCCACTTATGGGCCAACCTCTTTTGGGCATACATCCAGCCTCTATGGGCATACATTCAGCCTCTATGGACATACATCATTTGATTTCTCAACACCCCCCCTCAAATGATGAGTCTCTACCCTTGCTGGCTTTTGCCCCCCTGCATGTGAACATGGACCAGGAGACTAGCTCTTTGGTAGCCTAGTCAAGTTAAGGCTTGAAACTTTACATCTTAGTAGGGTTTTTACATCCACTATGGGAAACAAGATCCACTAAGGGAGATCCACTATGGGAAATTCTTTGTTGTCAGTAGCGGAAAGTATCTTCTTCATCTTCCTTTGGCTTCATTTGGTAATGTCGTCAATCTTCTTGGTCTTTATTTTATTTTCTTCATGCTCTTCATCTTTTGTTCTTCATTATCTTGTGCTCTAGTCTTCTTTGTGAGGTCCTTTTGATCTTCTTTCTCAGTGAGTTTGAGAGGGATACAAATAGGTACATTGATGTAGCTTGACTTGACATAAACTTTGGGATACATAGATTTGGGGGTTCCATGCAGGTTTGCAAGATAGACATATTTCTCTTTGGATAGCTTTTGGACTTGTTGGAATGCATTGCTTGACAACACATTATGACATGGGGCTTGGATACATAGAGTTTGGAGCTTTGGATCAGTGGTGGCTATATGATGATGTTCATCGAAATGGCTTGGCATTACAGTGGCATTGGATTTTCTTGACATTTGTGCATAAAATATCTCCCTTTTAAAGGCACGGGAAGGTCTTAGCATTGATCAAATGCTCAAGGCAGTGTTGTCTAGTCCGTTATAATGAGGCTTATAAGGGGTCTTATCAAATTGACATTTCCACATTAAAATATTACAGTGAACTTTAAATAGATGAGATAATACCAGAAAGTGAGTTGCTCTTGAGTGTCCCAAGAACACAAGAAGTAGTGCCAATTTACACTAGTGGAGTGTCAATAGACACTTTCTTGAAGAGCCTGATGTTGATGCTTGATCTTCTTGTGCTGAGCTGGAGTCTTCGGAATCTTCTTCTTAAGTTTTGACTTGATGGAAACTTCAGATCTGAGTGGCAATAGCCTTGTCCAAGTGGCAGGAGTGAGAGAATGATGTGGAAAAATTAGCTTGAACTGAATGGCTATGGATGCTTGGTCTCCTCTTGGATCTTTTTCTTGCTGATCTGAAGGGAAACTCTTGCTGGGAAGTAAGTACTTGGTCAAATAAGAGTGGCAGCCACTTGGTCTAAGTGGCAGGAGAAAGAACTTGAAGAAAAGATGAGCTTGATGTTGAAATGGCTATGGATTCCTACACTAGGGTTCCCACAAATGCCTGATAATTCTATTGCAATAGCTCGATGCGTGGACCATTCAACGAGATATTTGATGAGAAGGTGTCCCATATAGTGAGCTTGAATTGCCCTATAATCGCAAGAGAAATGGCGGACTGTGTTGGTGACGATAGCAGTACGACCAGTATTGGCATATGAAGAGACAACGACTTGAAAATTTCCCAATGCTAGTTGACACAATAGCCAATGTGAAGAATTTTTGCTATGGGAAGTTGCACCCAAACATCACAGAGATATCTCTAGAAGGAACCCTGAAGAGATACTGCTTAGGATGAGAGATTTGGAGGCTCCAATGCTAATGGGTGCAGGCTGGTTATGGCTACCAAATAGGGAACTTCTGATTTGAGTGGAAGATGAACTCATGTGCTTGATCTGAGTTGGGCAGAGGTTGTGAGAGACTAAGAGGGCAGTGAGAGGAGTTAGACCATGCCCACCATGGCTCTGATACCATGTGAGAAAACATGGATCTTGAGCATGGCTGCAACTATGGAGGTTGGAAAGTGGTGACTAGAACCATTGCAACATGGACAAATGACACTAACTGTTACTTGAGTGAAATAGGTTCCAAGTTTGAATGCTTGGACTCATAAACACAATCTCAAGTAGGACGTGACAATGACACAGAGTGTAGTACAAAGTACGATAGCATTGCATTTAAAAGTGAACCAAGTACATGCTTTATAGCTTTTTGGATAGTACCGATCTTCCTCATTGTGCTTATGGGATTTTGGGCATCTCTCATAGAGCTTCTAGAGCATACACCTTTTCTCATATCTTCCATACAAAGCCACTTATGGGCCAACCTCTTTTGGGCATACATCCAGCCTCTATGGGCATACATTCAGCCTCTATGGACATACATCATTTGATTTCTCAAGACCCCCCCTCAAATGATGAGTCTCTACCCTTGCTGGCTTTTGCCCCCCTGCATGTGAACATGGACCAGGAGACTAGCTCTTTGGTAGCCTAGTCAAGTTAAGGCTTGAAACTTTACATCTTAGTAGGGTTTTTACATCCACTATGGGAAACAAAATCCACTAAGGGAGATCCACTATGGGAAATTCTTTGTTGTCAGTAGCGGAAAGTATCTTCTTCATCTTCCTTTGGCTTCATTTGGTAATGTCGTCAATCTTCTTGGTCTTTATTTTATTTTCTTCATGCTCTTCATCTTTTTGTTCTTCATTATCTTGTGCTCTAGTCTTGTTTGTGAGGTCCTTTTGATCTTCTTTCTCAGTGAGTTTGAGATGGATACAAATAGGTACATTGATGTAGCTTGACATGACATAAACTTTGGGATACATAGATTTGGGGGTTCCATGCAGGTTTGCAAGATAGACATATTTCTCTTTGGATAGCTTTTGGACTTGTTGGAATGCATTGCTTGACAACACATTATGACATGGGGCTTGGATACATAGAGTTTGGAGCTTTGGATCAGTGGTGGCTATATGATGATGTTCATCAAAATGGCTTGGCATTACAGTGGCATTGGATTTTCTTGACATTTGTGCATAAAATATCTCCCTTTTAAAGGCACGGGAAGGTCTTAGCATTGATCAAATGCTCAAGGCAGTGTTGTCTAGTCCCTTATAATGAGGCTTATAAGGGGTCTTATCAAATTGACATTTCCATATTAAAATATTACAGTGAACTTTAAATAGATGAGATAATACCAGAAAGTGAGTTGCTCTTGAGTGTCCCAAGAACACAAGAAGTAGTGCCAATTTACACTAGTGGAGTGTCAATAGACACTTTCTTGAAGAGCCTGATGTTGATGCTTGATCTTCTTGTGCTGAGCTGGAGTCTTCGGAATCTTCTTCTTAAGTTTTGACTTGATGGAAACTTCAGATCTGAGTGGCAATAGCCTTGTCCAAGTACATGCTTTATAGCTTTTTGGATAGTACCGATCTTCCTCATTGTGCTTATGGGATTTTGGGCATCTCTCATAGAGCTTCTAGAGCATACATCTTTTCTCATATCTTCCATACAAAGCCACTTATGGGCCAACCTCTTTTGGGCATACATCCAGCCTCTATGGGCATACATTCAGCCTCTATGGACATACATCATTTGATTTCTCAACACCCCCCCTCAAATGATGAGTCTCTACCCTTGCTGGCTTTTGCCCCCCTGCATGTGAACATGGACCAGGAGACTAGCTCTTTGGTAGCCTAGTCAAGTTAAGGCTTGAAACTTTACATCTTAGTAGGGTTTTTACATCCACTATGGGAAACAAGATCCACTAAGGGAGATCCACTATGGGAAATTCTTTGTTGTCAGTAGCGGAAAGTATCTTCTTCATCTTCCTTTGGCTTCATTTGGTAATGTCGTCAATCTTCTTGGTCTTTATTTTATTTTCTTCATGCTCTTCATCTTTTTGTTCTTCATTATCTTGTGCTCTAGTCTTGTTTGTGAGGTCCTTTTGATCTTCTTTCTCAGTGAGTTTGAGATGGATACAAATAGGTACATTGATGTAGCTTGACATGACATAAACTTTGGGATACATAGATTTGGGGGTTCCATGCAGGTTTGCAAGATAGACATATTTCTCTTTGGATAGCTTTTGGACTTGTTGGAATGCATTGCTTGACAACACATTATGACATGGGGCTTGGATACATAGAGTTTGGAGCTTTGGATCAGTGGTGGCTATATGATGATGTTCATCAAAATGGCTTGGCATTACAGTGGCATTGGATTTTCTTGACATTTGTGAATAAAATATCTCCCTTTTAAAGGCACGGGAAGGTCTTAGCATTGATCAAATGCTCAAGGCAGTGTTGTCTAGTCCCTTATAATGAGGCTTATAAGGGGTCTTATCAAATTGACATTTCCATATTAAAATATTACAGTGAACTTTAAATAGATGAGATAATACCAGAAAGTGAGTTGCTCTTGAGTGTCCCAAGAACACAAGAAGTAGTGCCAATTTACACTAGTGGAGTGTCAATAGACACTTTCTTGAAGAGCCTGATGTTGATGCTTGATCTTCTTGTGCTGAGCTGGAGTCTTCGGAATCTTCTTCTTAAGTTTTGACTTGATGGAAACTTCAGATCTGAGTGGCAATAGCCTTGTCCAAGTGGCAGGAGTGAGAGAATGATGTGGAAAAATTAGCTTGAACTGAATGGCTATGGATGCTTGGTCTCCTCTTGGATCTTTTTCTTGCTGATCTGAAGGGAAAATCTTGCTGGGAAGTAAGTACTTGGTCAAATAAGAGTGGCAGCCACTTGGTCTAAGTGGCAGGAGAGAGAACTTGAAGAAAAGATGAGCTTGATGTTGAAATGGCTATGGATTCCTACACTAGGGTTCCCACAAATGCCTGATAATTCTATTGCAATAGCTCGATGCGTGGACCATTCAACGAGATATTTGATGAGAAGGTGTCCCATATAGTGAGCTTGAATTGCCCTATAATCGCAAGAGAAATGGCGGACTGTGTTGGTGACGATAGCAGTACGACCAGTATTGGCATATGAAGAGACAACGACTTGAAAATTTCCCAATGCTAGTTGACACAATAGCCAATGTGAAGAATTTTTGCTATGGGAAGTTGCACCCAAACATCACAGAGATATCTCTAGAAGGAACCCTGAAGAGATACTGCTTAGGATGAGAGATTTGGAGGCTCCAATGCTAATGGGTGCAGGCTGGTTATGGCTACCAAATAGGGAACTTCTGATTTGAGTGGAAGATGAACTCATGTGCTTGATCTGAGTTGGGCAGAGGTTGTGAGAGACTAAGAGGGCAGTGAGAGGAGTTAGACCATGCCCACCATGGCTCTGATACCATGTGAGAAAACATGGATCTTGAGCATGGCTGCAACTATGGAGGTTGGAAAGTGGTGACTAGAACCATTGCAACATGGACAAATGACACTAACTGTTACTTGAGTGAAATAGGTTCCAAGTTTGAATGCTTGGACTCATAAACACAATCTCAAGTAGGACGTGACAATGACACAGAGTGTAGTACAAAGTACGATAGCATTGCATTTAAAAGTGAACCAAGTACATGCTTTATAGCTTTTTGGATAGTACCGATCTTCCTCATTGTGCTTATGGGATTTTGGGCATCTCTCATAGAGCTTCTAGAGCATACACCTTTTCTCATATCTTCCATACAAAGCCACTTATGGGCCAACCTCTTTTGGGCATACATCCAGCCTCTATGGGCATACATTCAGCCTCTATGGACATACATCATTTGATTTCTCAAGACCCCCCCTCAAATGATGAGTCTCTACCCTTGTTGGCTTTTGCCCCCCTGCATGTGAACATGGACCAGGAGACTAGCTCTTTGGTAGCCTAGTCAAGTTAAGGCTTGAAACTTTACATCTTAGTAGGGTTTTTACATCCACTATGGGAAACAAGATCCACTAAGGGAGATCCACTATGGGAAATTCTTTGTTGTCAGTAGCGGAAAGTATCTTCTTCATCTTCCTTTGGCTTCATTTGGTAATGTCCTCAATCTTCCTGGTCTTTATTTTATTTTCTTCATGCTCTTCATCTTTTTGTTCTTCATTATCTTGTGCTCTAGTCTTCTTTGTGAGGTCCTTTTGATCTTCTTTCTCAGTGAGTTTGAGATGGATACAAATAGGTACATTGATGTAGCTTGACATGACATAAACTTTGGGATACATAGATTTGGGGGTTCCATGCAGGTTTGCAAGATAGACATATTTCTCTTTGGATAGCTTTTGGACTTGTTGGAATGCATTGCTTGACAACACATTATGACATGGGGCTTGGATACATAGAGTTTGGAGCTTTGGATCAGTGGTGGCTATATGATGATGTTCATCGAAATGGCTTGGCATTACAGTGGCATTGGATTTTCTTGATATTTGTGCATAAAATATCTCCCTTTTAAAGGCACGGGAAGGTCTTAGCATTGATCAAATGCTCAAGGCAGTGTTGTCTAGTCCCTTATAATGAGGCTTACAAGGGGTCTTATCAAATTGACATTTCCACATTAAAATATTACAGTGAACTTTAAATAGATGAGATAATACCAGAAAGTGAGTTGCTCTTGAGTGTCCCAAGAACACAAGAAGTAGTGCCAAATAACACTAGTGGAGTGTCAATAGACACTTTCTTGAAGAGCCTGATGTTGATGCTTGATCTTCTTGTGCTGAGCTGGAGTCTTCGGAATCTTCTTCTTAAGTTTTGACTTGATGGAAACTTCAGATCTGAGTGGCAATAGCCTTGTCCAAGTGGCAGGAGTGAGAGAATGATGTGGAAAAATTAGCTTGAAGTGAATGGCTATGGATGCTTGGTCTCCTCTTGGATCTTTTTCTTGCCGATCTGAAGGGAAAATCTTGCTGGGAAGTAAGTACTTGGTCAAATAAGAGTAGCAGCCACTTGGTCTAAGTGGCAGGAGAGAGAACTTGAAGAAAAGATGAGCTTGATGTTGAAATGACTATGGATTCCTACATTAGGGTTCCCACAAATGCCTGATAATTCTATTGCAATAGCTCGATGCGTGGACCATTCAACGAGATATTTGATGAGAAGGTGTCCCATATAGTGAGCTTGAATTGCCCTATAATCGCAAGAGAAATGGCGGACTGTGTTGGTGACGATAGCAGTACGACCAGTATTGGCATATGCAGAGACAACGACTTGAAAATTTCCCAATGCTAGTTGACAAAATACCCAATGTGAAGAATTTTTGCTATGGGAAGTTGCACCCAAACATCACAGAGATATCTCTAGAAGGAACCCTGAAGAGATACTGCTTAGGATGAGAGATTTGGAGGCTCCAATGCTGATGGGTGCAGGCTGGATATGGCTACCAAATAGGGAATTTGTGATTTGAGTGGAAGATGAACTCATCTGCTTGATCTGAGTTGGGCAGAGGTTGTGAGAGACTAAGAGGGCAGTGAGAGAAGTTAGACCATGCCCACCATGGCTTTGATACCATGTGAGAAAACATGGATCTAGAGCATGGCTGCAACTATGGAGGTTGGAAAGTTGTGACTAGAACCATTGCAACATGGACAAATGAAACTTACTGTTACTTGAGTGAATTAGGTTCCAAGTTTGAATGCTTGGACTCATAAACACAATCTCAAGTAGGACGTGACAATGACACAGAGTGTAGTACGAAGTAGGATAGCATTGCATTTAAAAGTGAACCAAGTACATGCTTTATAGCTTTTTGGATAGTACCGATCTTCCTCATTGTGCTTATGGGATTTTGGGCATCTCTCATAGAGCTTCTAGAGCATACATCTTTTCTCATATCTTCCATACAAAGCCACTTATGGGCCAACCTCTTTTGGGCATACATCCAGCCTCTATGGGCATACATTCAGCCTCTATGGACATACATCATTTGATTTCTCAACACCCCCCCTCAAATGATGAGTCTCTACCCTTGCTGGCTTTTACCCCCCTGCATGTGAACATGGACCAGGAGACGAGCTCGTTGGTAGCCTAGTCAAGTTAAGTCTTGAAACTTTACATCTTAGTAGGGTCTTTACATCCACTATGGGAAACAAGATCCACTAAGGGAGATCCACTATGGGAAACAAGATCCACTAATGGAGATCCACTATGGGAAATTCTTTGTTGTCAGCAGCGGAAAGTATCTTCTTCATCTTCCTTTGGCTTCATTTGGTAATGTCCTCAATCTTCCTGGTCTTTATTTTATTTTCTTCATGCTCTTCATCTTTTTGTTCTTCATTATCTTGTGCTCTAGTCTTCTTTGTGAGGTCCTTTTGATCTTCTTTCTCAGTGAGTTTGAGATGGATACAAATAGGTACATTGATGTAGCTTGACATGACATAAACTTTGGGATACATAGATTTGGGGGTTCAATGCAGGTTTGCAAGATAGACATATTTCTCTTTGGATAGCTTTTGGACTTGTTGGAATGCATTGCTTGACAACACATTATGACATGGGGCTTGGATACATAGAGTTTGGAGCTTTGGATCAGTGGTGGCTATATGATGATGTTCATCGAAATGGCTTGGCATTACAGTGGCATTGGATTTTCTTGACATTTGTGCATAAAATATCTCCCTTTTAAAGGCACGAGAAGGTCTTAGCATTGATCAAATGCTCAAGGCAGTGTTGTCTAGTCCCTTATAATGAGGCTTACAAGGGGTCTTATCAAATTGACATTTCCACATTAAAATATTACAGTGAAATTTAAATAGATGAGATAATACCAGAAAGTGAGTTGCTCTTGAGTGTCCCAAGAACACAAGAAGTAGTGCCAAATAACAGTAGTGGAGTGTCAATAAACATTTCCTTGAAGAGCCTGATGTTGATGCTTGATCTTCTTGTGCTGAGCTGGAGTCTTCGGAATTTCTTCTTAAGTTTTGACTTGATGGAAACTTCAGATCTGAGTGGCAATAGCCTTGTCCAAGTGGCAGGAGTGAGAGAATGATGTGGAAAAATTAGCTTGAAGTGAATGGCTATGGATGCTTGGTCTTCTCTTGGATATTTTTCTGGCTGATCTAAAGGGAAAATCTTGCTGGGAACTAAGTACTTGGTCAAATAAGAGTAGCAGCCACTTGGTCTAAGTGGCAGGAGAGAGAACTTGAAGAAAAGATGAGCTTGATGTTGAAATGGCTATGGATTCCTACACTAGGGTTCCCACAAATGCCTGATAATTCTATTGCAGTAGCTCGATGAGTGGACCATTCAACGAGATATTTGATGAGAAGGTGTCCCATATAGTGAGCTTGAATTGGCCTATACTCGCAAGAGAAATGGCGGACTGTGTTGGTGATGATAGCAGTACGACCAGTATTGGCATATGCAGAGACAACGACTTGAAAATTTCCCAATGCTAGTTGACACAGTAACCAATGTGAAGAATTTTTGCTAGGGGAAGTTGCACCCAAACGTCACAGAGATATCTCTAGAAGGAACCCTGAAGAGATACTGCTTAGGATGAGAGATTTGGAGGCTCCAATGCTGATGGGTGCAGGCTGGTTATGGTTACCAAATAGGGAACTTGTGATTTGAGTGGAAGATGAACTCATGTGCTTGATCTGAGTTGGGCAGAGGTTGTGAGAGACTAAGAGGGCAGTGAGAGGAATTAGACCATGCCCACTATGGCTCTGATACCATGTGAGAAAACATGGATCTTGAGCATGGCTGCAACTATGGAGGTTGGAAAGTGGTGAGTAGAACCATTGCAACATGGACAAATGACACTAACTGTTACTTGAGTGAACTAGGTTTCAAGTTTGAATGCTTGGACTAATAAACACAATCTCAAGTAGGACGTGACAATGACACAGAGTGTAGTACAAAGTACGATAGCATTGCATTTAAAAGTGAACCAAGTACATGCTTTATAGCTTTTTGGATAGTATCACTCTTCCTCATTGTGCTTATGGGATTTTGGGCATCTCTCATAGAGCTTCTAGAGCATACATCTTTTCTCATATCTTCCATACAAAGCCACTTATGGGCCAACCTCTTTTGGGCATACATCCAGCCTCTATGGGCATACATTCAGCCTCTATGGACATACATCATTTGATTTCTCAACACCCCCCCTCAAATGATGAGTCTCTACCCTTGCTGGCTTTTACCCCCCTGCATGTGAACATGGACCAGGAGACGAGCTCGTTGGTAGCCTAGTCAAGTTAAGTCTTGAAACTTTACATCTTAGTAGGGTCTTTACATCCACTATGGGAAACAAGATCCACTAAGGGAGATCCACTATGGGAAACAAGATCCACTAATGGAGATCCACTATGGGAAATTCTTTGTTGTCAGCAGCGGAAAGTATCTTCTTCATCTTCCTTTGGCTTCATTTGGTAATGTCCTCAATCTTCCTGGTCTTTATTTTATTTTCTTCATGCTCTTCATCTTTTTGTTCTTCATTATCTTGTGCTCTAGTCTTCTTTGTGAGGTCCTTTTGATCTTCTTTCTCAGTGAGTTTGAGATGGATACAAATAGGTACATTGATGTAGCTTGACATGACATAAACTTTGGGATACATAGATTTGGGGGTTCCATGCAGGTTTGCAAGATAGACATATTTCTCTTTGGATAGCTTTTGGACTTGTTGGAATGCATTGCTTGACAACACATTATGACATTGGGCTTGGATACATAGAGTTTGGAGCTTTGGATCAGTGGCGGCTATATGATGATGATTATCGAAATGGCTTGGCATTACAGTGGCATTGGATTTTTTTGACATTTGTGCATAAAATATCTCCCTTTTAAAGGCACAGGAAGGTCTTAGCATTGATCAAATGCTCAAGGCAGTGTTGTCTAGTCCCTTATAATGAGGCTTACAAGGGGTCTTATCAAATTGACATTTCCACATTAAAATATTACAGTGAACTTTAAATAGATGAGATAATACCAGAAAGTGAGTTGCTCTTGAGTGTCCCAAGAACGCAAGAAGTAGTGCCAAATAACACTAGTGGAGTGTCAATAGACACTTTCTTGAAGAGCCTGATGTTGATGCTTGATCTTCTTGTGCTGAGCTGGAGTCTTCGGAATCTTCTTCTTAAGTTTTGACTTGATGGAAACTTCAGATCTGAGTGGCAATAGCCTTGTCCAAGTGGCAGGAGTGAGAGAATGATGTGGAAAAATTAGCTTGATGTGAATGGCTATGGATGCTTGGTCTCCTCTTGGATCTTTTTCTTGCTGATCTGAAGGGAAAATCTTGCTGGGAACTAAGTACTTGGTCAAATAAGAGTAGTAGCCACTTGGTCTAAGTGGCAGGAGAGAGAACTTGAAGAAAAGATGAGCTTGATGTTGAAATGGCTATGGATTCCTACACTAGGGTTCCCACAAATGCTTGATAATTCTATTGCAGTAGCTCGATGCGTGGACCATTCAATGAGATATTTGATGAGAAGGTGTCCCATATAGTGAGCTTGAATTACCCTATACTCGCAAGAGAAATGGCGGGCTGTGTTGGTGACGATAGCAGTACGACCAGTATTGGCATATGCAGAGACAACGACTTGAAAATTTCCCAATGCTAGTTGACACAATACCCAATGTGAAGAATTTTTGCTATGGGAAGTTGCACCCAAACATCACAGAGATATCTCTAGAAGGAATCCTGAAGAGATACTACTTAGGATGGGAGATTTGGAGGCTCCAATGCTGATGGGTGCAGGCTGGTTATGGCTACCAAATAGGGAACTTGTGATTTGAGTGGAAGATGAACTCATGTGCTTGATCTGAGTTGGACAGAGGTTGTGAGAGACTAAGAGGGCAGTGAGAGGAGTTAGATCATGCCCACCATGGCTCTGATACCATGTGAAAAAACATGGATCTTGAGCATGGCTGCAACTATGGAGGTTGGAAAGTGGTGACTAGAACCATGGGAACATGGACAAATGACACTAACTGTTACTTGAGTGAATTAGGTTCCAAGTTTGAATGCTTGGGCTCATAAACACAATCTCAAGTAGGACGTGACAATGACACAGAGTGTAGTACAAAGTACGATAGCATTGCATTTAAAAGTGAACCAAGTACATGCTTTATAGCTTTTTGGATAGTATCGCTCTTCCTCATTGTGCTTATGGGATTTTGGGCATCTCTCATAGAGCTTCTAGAGCATACATTTTATCTCATATCTTCCATACAAAGCCACTTATGGGCCAACCTCTTTTGGGCATACATCCAGCCTCTATGGGCATACATTCAACCTCTATGGGCATACATCATTTGATTTCTCAACACCTCTTTCTCCATCCACATCTTTTATTCCTAGTCCCCCTCAGTTGGTTAGTAGCCACTCTGGTTTTGATTTGTAGATACCTAGATGTAGAGGGTGGAGTCAAATTGATTCATTGACAAGACCTCAGATTAATTGGCATGTGATTCTAGCAGATTGGCAAACTCCTATACAAGCTCATTAGAATTATTTGTAGATTGCCCAGATCTATCATCAATATACTAATCCTTCAGTTAGATTAACTACTCATTTTGCTTGGTACTTAGCGTACATGCATCGTCATTCTCATAATGATCAGAAGCTAGTACCGAAGTTGTGCATTAATATCAAATTGGATATTGATCCCGTCAGTTGGATATATTGTATTTTCATGCTCTTTGTCTTCCAAGTAGATATCTTGTCCTTGTGGAGAGGATGTGTTGTTTGCAATTCTTTTAGAATCCTCCCACGATATTTGTGGATGAATCCCTTTCTATGGATAAGTTTAGAAACCATCAAGCCTTTAAAAGAGAACATCTTTATTGATGGTTTCTTTCTGAATGCAATTGGTGGTTGAGCTTTAATGGAATCTCTTTTCATTCTCCCTTATTGGGGTGTCATTTAGATTTCTATGTGTTATTTGTTTGTGTGTGGGTGTATTTGATTTGTATTCTTCTAGAGATATGGTTCAAGAAAGCTGAAAATATTTGAAGATGTTGATTTATTGATATGGCTCAAGTTTTAAAGACTTGCAATGGAATAGAAGAACCTCTTATATCCTTTACTAGTTTTTTTGGTTGTATTTTGTAAGCTAAGAATTGGTTCATGCTTCAAGGTGTTTTCCTTCTTTTAATTTTTTAAAAATAAATCCACGTTATTTTGGAGCTTGATGGAGTCAAGGTTGGTTCGTGGATACTAATTGATTGATGTTTGAGATCAAAGTATTGAGCTAGTGTTTGTGCTTAGTATTCTTTCTTTTTCCAAGTCATGAGGATGCTCCTTGGATTAAGTGTGGGGATGTGTTGAGGGTCGAACTGACCTTTTTTGGGTTAATTTTTGTTGTTTTTGTGAGCTAAAAGGTTAATTCTGTGATGGAATGATTAGTTTTTGTTAATTTTGGAAGTATTTTGGAGTATGTTGGGATGGGTTGAGTAGGTTTAAGAAGCTCACAATGGTTTTTGGTTGAGATATAATGTGTTGATAGATTCTGTGATGTGTCTTTGTGGTTTTGATAGGGTCTATTTTGCCTTTTTTCGGTCTAATTTTTTTTTTGTTTGTGAGGTTGAGATTGTGAATGAGCTAAGGATCTTGCGTAACACGAGCTTGTTTGTTGGGGTAGGATAGTCCTAGAGAGTTGTAGTTCTTAAGTCAAGGGCCATAATAAAGAGCGGTATTGAGATTGGTTCCATGTGAGGTTCTACCATGAGAGTTGAAGTATCTCGTGAATCTTTTTGACTTAGGTATTCATAGGGGAATTGAAATTCTAAATCTTCTATAAATGGCAGTTCCAAGGTGGCAAAAATGTGCATTCAATTCTACTCATCCTTAGGAGAGAATATATTTGGCCAAAGGTCGAGAGGTTAAATGATTGTTAGAATATTCACATAAGAGTGCATTGCCTTCTTCTTCTTTTCTAGAAAGACTAAACCATTGCCCCAATCCTTGACAAGGCATGCATTACACATCCATGGTTGATTGAGAAATGGGTTGTCGTCTACTTCTTTCATGACAATAAAGTTAACCTTGAATTGTACCCAAGTGATCTTGAGACTGGCCAATCTCTTAAATCTCCCATTGGTCTAGCTTTAAACCCATCGATAAACCTACATATGATTTGATTTCCATAATAATGTGATAAAATTTAAACCCATAGATAAATCCTTGGATATGGAGTATATCTTGATTAACTATTCTCACATGAGCTCTAGTGTCCTTGCCAAATAGTATCTACAAGGGACTCCACATGAAGAATAGTCTATCACTTGACTCCTTCCCAAAATGTGTTAATGCCTAAAGCACTCAGAATTGGATATGTACTAAATCTAGGTTGTGGAATGTGGTGAGATCTACCAAGGATTATTCCTTCTAGACAATATTTAAATCCTTGTGAAATCAATAGTCTATCTTTGAGTATAGTTCCAAGTGGAGTGGTAACTTTTGTGGATGCAAGGGCTGCAATAATGGTAGGTTCAATAGTCTTGTAGATATACTGCAATTTGCTTGCATTAAAAAAAAGAACTCTTGTTTTATGATTTATGGTTCATTCACGGGTTATAGTAGTGATTTCTTTAGGTTATCATGGATTCTCTTGAAGAGGTACACGAGACAAGCTTGGAAGGATCAAGGTCTCATTGGTAGTGAGCTTCTCCTTGCATGTGTTATGTGTGTTTGATGTTGCGATTTAGGAAAGCCTCCCCATGAAGAAATTTGTGACAAGAAACATGTAGCTCTTTATCTCCATATTGGTAAGAATGTGAAGGCATAGCCACTAAATCACAGCTAAAACATCTCCCACCTGGGTAGAACCTGTAGATCTTAGGTATTAATAGGTGAGAGGGTAGGTCAACCAGTCCAAGGGTAAATGAAGAATGAAAATTCATTTTAGCATGATGTGAAAACAACAAAGGACTACACGAGTAGTGGTTTCCTCTAAAACTTGAGAAAGTAGACTTGTCTCTAAAGCTAGAGGAAAAGGATCCCCCTCTAAGCACCCTCTGAATTTCCATTCGACAAATATAGGGAATCTATAAACTCATGAATCATGGCCTTCGGTATTTCTAATGATGAAAAAAGGACCTTTGGTATAGATGGAGAAGATATATGAGGTTGCAATAAAACAAACGACAGAAAGCTCCTATGGAGATATATAAGGGAGGAATAGAAATGTGCAACTCCTATAAAGCTATAGGTGGTCAGCAATCCTTGCGTCTCGATGAAATATGGAGGTAAAGGAGTTGAAAAACCTCTATCTCTTGGTGGAGTGATCCTTGAAAAGTGGCATCTAACAACTTTTATCTCTCAATGGAATAGACTATGAGAACCACATACTTTGGAAGCCACTAGATCCAAAAGTAGGTGGGGGAGACCTTTGTAGCTTGTTGTGGTGATCTCTAAGAGGCTTATCACCTATTGAGGTTTTATAGCCTTCTTTTGCTTCTAAGGCCTTAATGTAGGTCATATGCATCTGATTGCCTTGAGCATACAATTGTGATAGCTGATGTAGAACAATCTTTGTTGCCTAGAATGGTGAGGTGGCACATGGGGTGCCCAAGGGTAAATGCATGTACTCCAATGGAGTAGAGACCAAAGGTTGATGATGATGGTTATTGGTGAAGTGACTAGTATTACCATAGTAGGAGCAATGAGTGATCCATGCTTTTGTCTTTGGAGAAGCCATAGCAATGGTGTGGCAAACCTATACTAAGGCAGCATGTGAGGGATAAGAAGATAATGGTATATCCCAAATAATGTAGCAAAAATAATCTAAAATTTGAAAAGGCTACAAATTTAGAAAAAAAATCTAAAATTTGAAAATTTTGCAGATTCTATAACCTTTCTTTTCCTTCACTAAAACAAACAAACATTTATTTCTTTAAGCACCTCTACTCTGATACCATGTCAAGAAATAGTATAGTTTGCCTACGAGAAATACACAATGCATGACAAACACTATGAGAAAGCGAACTCAAAACATAAAAGAAGAATGAAGAATGATGCACACTAAATTATGCTAATATAATGGAGCAAAGATTGGCAGTAGCACTTAGAAGGAATTTGCACTACAAAGGGAGCAAACCACAGTCCTCCAAATAGAGGTGTTGATCATGAGAACAAGTTTTTTTTATGGAGGGTGAAAAATGCAATCCTTTGAGAATGTCAAAGTATGTAGTTGAAGCTAAAGGACGACAATAGAGAGAGGAAAGGATGGTCCTTATGAGATGTTGTTAACCCTCAAACGAACAAGGTGAAAAAGTCGAAAAATCTAAAGTAGAAGACAAGGCCAAGGGAAAAGTGAAACAGAAGACAAAGGCATGCCAAGAAGAATCTGGAAACACAAGAAGTGCAGAAAAGTCCTAAATCAAGGAAAAAGGCACATGAGAAAAAGCGCGAGTCTATACTATTGTTAAAAAGCGCAAGGCACACCATGATTTATTTTAAGAGTGCCGGCGTGCAATTTGTAAAGGTAGACGGGCAGTGGAAAGGAAGCTAGGAAGATAGGAGGATAATGGGAAAAAAGGCCTAGGCCACGGCCCGCCATGTAAAAAAGGGGATAAGGGGATGACTGCCCAAAAGGGATTTAGGGTTTTGTATATAAAGTTGAAAAGTGAATGAGAAGCTCATTCTTGTGTGTGGCCAAAAGTGGCTCTCTTCTTCTTCTTCTTCTTCTTCTTCTTCTTCTTCTTCTTGTTCTTGCTTGCTTGAGCTTGTGCTTGAGAGAGGGAGTGTGAGGGAGTGAGTGTGTGAGGGTGAGGGACCGGGGAGGAGAAGCTCTCCATCTTCTTCTCTTCTCTTCTCTTCTCTTCTCTTCTCTTGCTCGTGGCAATGGACCTTGGAGTGCAGAGCTTGAGGATGGAGCTTGCTTGAAGCTTGCACTTGGATTGTGGAGCTGCTGAAGTGCTCAGGAGAGGACGTAACTTGATCGGGCATGGAGGGGAGCTCACTACACCCATAGAGATATGGATGGCGCGTCGGCTATGTGAGAGGTAGCCATTAGTGCTTGGCTTGGAATGCTTGAAGCAAAAAGCGGTCCGTGGGTCTTGGCGGTTGAGCAAGAGCTCCCACATTTTGGTTTCTTTGCCGGGACCAATAGATTCAAGCCTTGAGCGTTTGTGCACTTCAAATCGAGCATTGAAGTTGGGTTTTTCCCGAATCGGTGCTTAAGGTAGATAGGTAGAAAGTGAGGGATTTTGAAGAGGTATTCAATCTCCTTAGCAAGTACATTTTTGGTTTTCTGGATTTGGAAAAGCATATTGGAGTAGTGTACGTATTTGCTTTGTGATTTGGATGCATTAGGGTAGGAAAAAATAAAGAAAAATAAGAAAAATAAGCATCAGGGTTTCTGTTGTCATAACTAGGCATAAGGGTTTGATTCATTTGTCGATTCACATTTTGGAGTTTATTGGCTATTCAGGTATATATAACTCTTCCCCTCCATCCATAGCTTTGATCTGGAGGTGTCTGCGATAGGATGTGACTTGAATCGTGTGATTTGAGAAATTTATCATTGTGCTGGTCAAAATCGAGTCACGTTCAACCCGTTCGAGTGACGGCATTTCGAGTCCCAGAATTGACACTCGGCCCCGTTTTGTAATCGGCCCTTCACGACCGAATCAACCATTTGGCCCATCTTACTTGGACACCCTCCGCTCGTCCCGTCCGAATCAAGCATTTAGACCAACTTGATATTCAGCCCTCGGCCCTGCTGACTCGGCCCAACCCCACTCGACCGAATTCACCATTCGGCCCAACCTAACTTGGCCCTCGGACACCACACTTGGACTGGCCAAATTTGACATTTGAACCAGTTACATTTGGCTCTCAGCCATTCGGATAGGCCGAATCGGGCATTCGGCCCCTGCAATTTGGATCTGTTTGGCCAAATTTGGATTTTTTCAAAATTCTAACCTGTAGATTCTGAAACCGACCTGAGACCACATAGAGTCAAAGGCACATCATAGATCTATTACTAGGCTGAAATCTAGAGCAAGTAGTTCAAAACTTGGCTATGAACGGTCCTTCAAATTGTGCATGGCATTTACCATAACAGCCCTGCGGGCTGGGGGGGATTGCCCCCCCCGAACCCCTGCAAAGGGGGCTTTGTCCCCTCCGCACCTCCCCCAAGTAGGTTAGAGAGAAAATGCGCACTGCGATAGGTTCTCCAAATTAGATCCTAGTGTAATAAGGGCTTTGCACAAGCATAGACCCTCACTTGCAAAACATAAACCAAAAGCCCATACCCGAACAAAACAGAGACCCTAGAACCTCAATGGGCCAATCTAGCCAACAAGGGCAAAAAGGCCACACCGCAAAAACATGTATTTGTTGCATTCGGATTGCATCTAGTCAAAGCGGAAATCAACAACATCAATCTACAACTGTGAGGATGACTAGATATGACAGTCTTGATGATAGATGCACCTTGAATAGCACTGCACAGAGATCCAAGACATCAGTGGAGAATCAACATCTAGTCATGCAGCTGGGGACTCAAAGGGCATTTGTTAGAAGAACTCAATATTAGTGAGTTTGGGAATCTCTCAATTCCCATTTTTTGAATACGAAAAGGTGGCACTCGGATAACATGCCCATAATTTCTCAAAACCATATGATCTGACCTATCATTGGAAAGTCTTGAAAAATGGAATCTATTGAGCTATAGAGCACTTGATTTGGAGTTATAGTGTTCAAGTTATGACAAATCCAAAGATTTGACCACGTGTCCCAAACTTATGGGAAATTCCCATATTCCCCAATATAGTGTTGAAGGCTTAAATTTATAAGCCAAGACTCGGAAGATGAAGACATAGTATTAGCTGCTTATCTTAGGGTCAAACTCATCGTGAAAAGAGAGCACACTGTCGATGCCCTCATTGATGAAGGAGCTAATTTTAATATCTTGACTTATGACGCATGGACCCTACTAGGCCAATCAGAGCTCACACCAACTAATGACTATATTACCTTGACCTTTTGAGGGATTGATGCCTAATAAAGAGCAAAAAATATGGATGTATAAGTTCAATGTTTTAATTTTCAACCGAACAAATTTCATTTTTCCCTTGGAAAGAAATGGAAAGCAGGAAGCACTGATGAGGGAGTGGCAAAATGGTTCCCCAAGCACAACTTTGCTAGTAATTAACACCAAAGCATTGAGTGTGGTATGTTAAAGGTCTTAGCCAACCCTTGTGCATAATACATATGTATTGGATACAATAAGAACACCTTTTCTTGGAGACTTTCCAAAATGTATCTTTCATACAATGCATGTAAGTGATTCCAATCCCTATGCTATAATTTAGCATGAGGTTGAAGGAGATGGTAGTTGGTGATGGAGCTCAAATATGCGGAAAATATGTCATGCAAAGTGAAATCTTTGTATCAAAATGTCATGAGAGCCATCCTTTTATGTATTCCCAAATACAAAATGTACCGTGTTGCATGGTCTAATATGTGGACAAGGAAGACAAAAATGCTAAGGTTATAAAGTCCTAAATTTTTATGTACTCAAATATTTTTTAATAAAGAAATATGAATATGGGAAGAGTCATGTGATGGTTGGTTAGGGGAGTTGCAACCACTTGCTCTCTCTTTATCATCCAATTCTCACATATCTTTCTCTCTCTCTTTTTGGGGTACAACTCTTGCTTCTCCCTCTATGTGTTCCTTGGTTCTATCTATGGAAGAGGGAGATAGTGAGGATGATGACAATGAATATCTATTGTGTGCCTTGTTTGTGGAAGAGAAGAGATGGGCTTGAGGTTGAAAGCCAAGCTTTCCACATAGACTTTGTGGGAGTGCTCTGGTCTTCTTGTTGTTCTTGGTGTTTGTGGGAGGGGCATTCAATTGGAAAGAAAGGAAACCTTAACTTGAGTTGTTAAACATTAGAGGTTTCACCTATGTATTCAAAGAGTCCCATCATAGCTCCAACTATGAGGGAGAATATGGAAAACTAGAATTACAAATCCAATAGTTTTCCCAAAAAATTCAATGACTATAAGAAGCTAGGAAGACATGTTTTAGTGAGAAATTATTACTAATACCTTGTTGCACTAGCATAGGTATAAAATATATGAGATGTAATTTTTTATATTTTTTACAATAATACAATTTTTTTCTCTTATCTCACTTGCTTGTACTTAACTTTCATGGATTCTCTCTCTTCCTTCCATCTTTCTAGTCTTTCTCTCTCCTTATCACTCATTCTCTCCCCTCTTTTCTCTCTCTTCTATTCTTCTTTCTCTCACCTCTTATCCCTCTCCTTTGACAAGTGGTATTAGAGCATTGGTTTTTGATCCATTTGATTCAAACTTCTCTTAGATTTCCTTCATAGACTAGTTACCTTCTGGTTACCCAAGGATAGGGTGTCAACTTAGAAAATGGACAGGTGCAGAGACCAGAAGACTAAGGACAGCCTAGTCACAACTAATTAGAGTACTTGAAGATAAAGTTGGAGGCATATCGGACAAAATAGTAGGCCATACATCTATAACATGCCATTTTAGAGGTAAAATGGTTAAAGAAAGCAAGAATAGAGTTAGTTTTGGTTAAAACTCCAGTTACTTTTTAGAATAGGCTTTCTCTTTCCTTTCTCTTTCAAGCTTTTGGTGGTTGAAGCTTTCATGGTGGCTACCAAGAAACCCTACTCCTTGCTTCTCTATGATCATATCTTTCCTTCTTACCATGGGACATTGATTCCTGATCTCCTATTGATCGTTATAATCACCAATGTTAAGGCATGACACTCACCTTGCATCATCCAGGCTCAAAATTTACATTGCAAATCGTGCTAGATTTTCACTATTTATCTCCACCTCAAGACATATATTAATCTCTTCTCTATTTCTCGTTCACTCCTTGGACAAGTGTTCTACATTGAGTCTTTGATCTTCATATCCTTTGCTAAAAACTCTAAAAATTAGCATGACAACCATAGCCATAGGTTTGGAAGCTTCAATTTCTTCAACATTTAACTCTTTCTAGCTTCAAAGTCTTCTCTACTATCAATTGGGAGCAAGATTTGCTTCAAGATTGAAGACATTATAAATATTTCAACATATTGGGCTTCTTAGAGTGTGTAATGGAATCATATTTTGAGGCTTTTCTTCAAAAAGTTTGAATCTTTGACATTCAAGTATTCAAGCAAGCTTGGGGTATCGATTCATTAAGGATTTCATCATCTTCAAGCTTAATAGAGATATTCTATTTGCTTAATCTCTAAAATCTCTCAACATCCACTTATTCTAAGCTTTTCCATTGTTGATGGGAGATTCTTGATCAATTAAATCTCTTAATTGATCAATAGATAAAAAAGTAGTACTTCTTCTCATTAATTAGAGCCTCTTAGTTGAAATCTAGCATTCATTTCAATCCTCTTTCATCATGATTACCACTTACATTGTCTTGGTACATAACTGTGATTTGATTATGTGATTCTCTTATATCCAAGAAAGAAATATTGTAAAGGTTAAGTACTTGCAATTAGTGAGTCACTAAATTGCATTGGTAAGACCCTCACCCAACCTCTTGATTCTAATTTTCATTGATCAAATCTTGCATATCATTGAAGGCTAAAAGAAAATTTCAGTTATGCATCACATCCACGTTTGCTTAATTAGATGCTCTTGCCATGTTGATATTTCCACAGAGGAAAAAGGTCGATGTCAAGGGGAGATAGTGGGACAATAGAGAAGTGACCCTCCCCCACTACTAAATATCCTGAAGGGATGCAACTAACCAACCCAGGGGAAACTTTCCCCACCTCTCAATGATTCAGACCCTGTGTAGGGCGCCTATCATGTTGTTATATCCCTTACCATAAGTACCGCAAGTGGAGTCATTGAAGTTCAAAATATTTTAGTTGGATAGCATTGATATGGACTTCATTGATCAGTTATACAGAAATTATGTAGGTTTATTATAGGTTTACTACAATGAATTTTAGCCTATTACACCCTTTATAGTAAGGAACACATGTATTTAGGAGTAACAGGACCCTTGGACATTGATTTGGATTGAATCTCAATCATATACATGTGTTATAGGTTATTTTTATTGATTATAGGTTTTACACATGATATTTCACTCAATCAATAAATTGGGAGTGTTTTGGGATAACTTTCTACTTCATTACAAGTGTTGCAGAGTTATTCAAAATTCTTCTAGGGCACATAGATGATATTGCATGTTATAATAAGCCTTTATATGTCACATATAGGGTACCATAAGATGGGGAGATCTTACTTTCAACCTAAGGGAGATGGATAGACTAAAACAATACTTTTATAGGTTACATGATTGTTTTGTATAGTAGAGAAAAATATTTCTAAAATATTTTATTTTTACTATAAAGTATAGTACTATAGCTCATCTTCAATAGATGCTCATTAGCTTTATTTTCCATTAATTTTTTTTAATTTCAATATCGGAGTGAAAAGTTATAGCCATTTTTGTGTCAGGGGGTCTGCTAGGACACTGTAACATTGAGTAGAATGGCTAGAAATAAGGGAAAGAACAAGATCAATGATAATGTTTAGCAGCAAATTAAGGAAGCATGTGAGGCAATACATGAGGCATATCACAATGAAGATGACTCTCAAGAATATGGTGCATATCGTATACTTAAGGCTACTCTTTGTAGCCATAAGAGTAGACATATGGAATAAGTCTCCAAATTGGATCAAGTGATTGAGGAGATGGTTCAATCCAATATGAAAACCAAGGGAATTCATGGTCCAGATGGTCCAATCTACTAAGGATTCCTTGGAGAAGTTTGCTTCTACTAGAGATTCTTTGGACAAACTTAGTGCTCAAATCTCTATGCTTGGTCGCATACATGGTAGACAAAGAGAGTAGAGATAAATAGTCATTTTAGCCATCAAATATATTCCTTAGCTAGGTATTATTGAAAAAAAAGAGATACCACATAGCACTTATGATATTGGAGAGACTTCCTTTCGGATTAATGAGCCTATTTTGAGCATTCATGGGTCAAATCCTCCTCAAACAACTAGAAGTCAGCCACCTATTCTTCCATATAGGTTTCAAACCAACTATCATAGGAGTGTCTCTAATCTTTAAAACCCCATTAGCAGTTACATGGATATGCAATCGCAAGTAACCAATGGACAACAAGGCTTTATTGAGAGGAAACTTTGTGATAAGATTGTGTTAACCAAATACAAGTTCCATTCATCATCACTGGCTAATTTGGAGAAGTGGAATTCAAAATTAGAGTCCTATTTTGACATTTCCCTTGGGTCAAGTGACCAAAGGATTCATCTTGCTACATTTTACCTTGAGGTCTTTGCTCGTACATGGTGGAGATACATAAAGAGGAAAAATCAGAAGATAAATAGTTGGGAGGAATTCAAAGCTAAGATAGCTCAAGTATTTGTCTTTCCCATTGAGAAATAAAAGGTGGCTAGAAGATGGTATCATTTGGACCAAAGAAGCCTATCAATTAGAGAGTATAAAAACCAATTTTTGAGTCTTATCCTATATGTAGAGAGTGTGAGTGATGATGCAAAGTTGCATAAGTATATCTATGGTCTAGAGCATAATTTGTTAGCTAATGTTATGACCTAGAAACCGGCCATACTATCTCAAGATATTGAGTTAGTAGAGAGGTATGCTCATAAGTACATGAAGGACATTCCTATGTAGGCTTCTTTTGGATATCAAAGGGTTATTGCTAAACATGGTAACTTGGGTGGCAATTATAGAGGATCCGATACTTGGCACATATTTTTTTCCCTCCTTTCTTTTGTCCCTCTCGTGTTTTTCTCTCCTTTGTGGTAGACTAGTCTTCTCTCTCTCTCTCTCTCTCTCTCTCTCTATGCTATGGATACAGAAATTCGACCTTCAACAATGTGTCCAAGCTCCCAAATCACATCCATATCAATGTTTAACTCATTCCAAAAAGATGGAAGATGGATTCCTACAATCATTAGCAAAGGCTGTTGGATCACCATGCAATAGTCAAAACGTGGGAAAAGACAAATATATGAGAGCTTGTTCATCTCTACTAGGAAGGGTAGAATCTGAGATTTCAAGCTTGGAGTAAATAAGAATAGCATAAAAGAAGTTCTAGTGCAATATGTGTTTATGCTTAGAGAGCTATATTTAGAACCTAGAAGTTCAAATCTTCCAATGCATAAACCAAATTCTAAGGATTTAATTCTTAAAATATTTCTTTTCTTGAACTTGGTTTAAGGTTTTCCATTATAACATTTGTTTATTTGTCTTGTAGATGTCTATTCCTCTAATCTTGAGGAATGGCAACTAGTTGCGTCTATTGTTGATGTGATGCATGGCTTGATTGGAGAAGAGATATACAAAGGTAGAAAGAAGAAAGAGCTTGTAGAGAATGGAATATTCTTCTATGACCATTCTTATATTGTCCCCATGTAGCATAGCCAATGGGGATCAATATCCCCCCTTCCTTTGTCAGATTTTTCAAGCTTTGAGTGGCCTTTACCAAGTCTAGCTACTAGTGAGGGCTATAGATGTAAAATATTTTTTGAGATACAGAGAGCATTAAAACCTAGTATCTCAAGTAGGCTAAGCAAAGTTACTTTGTTAATGCTTATTAATATATTTTTTGACTTCTTTTCTAATGCTAAGATAAAAAAATCAAAGGCTATGATTTCAATGAAGAGACTAATATATGATCATGTTATACAATTTGCTGATGAGGGATGGGACACTAGGACAGAAGAGAAAATTATATGTAAGATAGATCAAGACTCTATAGCTTGTAAATATATGATTGCTACTCAAAATTTCATCCTTAGATTTTATTATAGTAGACGGCGTTATGTTGGTGGTAGTCTGGTCGCTTTAGACCAAAATCTTGATAATTTTAGCAAAGATCCTATAGTGGATCTTGATGTTTGGTACAAGTAGGACATTATTGCAATCCTAAAGATTAGATCATCATGTACGCTACATCAAGTGAGGATGGATTTACAAAATGAAGACATTAAACTACCATACTCATTTGTGTTCCAATTTAATAACAAACGAGTAAGTTTTTATTTCAAATTATATCCATTTAGGTGTCTATCTGATTTCACTTCTTGATTTAATAAATATTTGTAACATATTTTTTTACAAATATCAACTCTGAGAGAGAAAAATATACAATGCAAGGATATTAAAGAAAAGATCTCTTTACTATCAATATAAAATACATGTACAAATTTTTATCAGCCATCTCCATGACTTATACACAAGGGCTTACAATCTGAGGCAAAGCTACTTTTTTTGAGAACTTTTCTTAGGAGAATGGACATCCTTTTTAGGTGCCAATTTTCCTATCTTTGATGCTTTGGTTGCCTTGGGTATTGAAGGCATAGCTTTGCCTATTGTAGTTACATGCACCTCCTCTCCTTCAATGTCCAAGCCCCCACTATTGTCCATTCTTGTCAGCTGTATATAATTGGCCATTATATACTTCATGAGCTTTGCTCTTATATACCAAATGTGCTCACTTGTACATCAATACCTTGTAAACCGTCATACATTTGTAAGAAAATAATTTTAGTTCATTGTTATTTTTTACAATGGACTATTTTGCAATAAAACTCTATCTTAAAGTTTAGTATGTTTCACATTACCTTTATAAGTTTATCATCATTGAGATAAATAAACTGAACCAATCTTCTGGCATTTACAATTACTCTCTAGCGCTTGTTTATGGTAGTTTTTAGAATAAATTTTCTTTGTATGTTCCAACCATATTAATCAAGACCTTGCTGCAACTTGCCTATATTGCATTGTTGTTGCAAGTAAGTCAGAAGGCATGGAAGGCCTTTTCTCTAGCACTTCAATCAATCTTTTTACAACTTTGTGCCAAAAAGGTAATGAAATTTAGACTTATTACAAAAGAAAGATAAAAATTTTTAGAGTACCTACAACAAAAAGATCAAAATATCAAGGAGACCCTAGATTATATAACTTACAACTTGGCATTTCCATGGCTTCCTTTTATAGAATTGATGAGGAAACATTGCCTCTCCACACATTCTATTCCAATTAGGCTCCAATGAGAATTGAAAATAAAAATATTTCGATAATCTAACAAAAAAAGATCTCATAAAATCTAACAAAATATCAAAATACTTACTTTTTATTGTATGGAATTAGAAGAAGCTCCAAAGATTCAAAGTCAATTGAATTGAACCAATGGTCAAAAGCACTTGCATCAAGCCCACTCCTCATATAATATGAGATAGATGGATCAAGAACCTCAATCTTTTTTTTTATATCGAAGGGAAGCTTATGCATTACATGCCTAGCAAAGGAATGGAGATATTATGTATTAACATGAAAGTCTATTGCTAGAAAATATGGTGAGTAAAAATAAATTTTGGTAAACTATATCTCATCCCAGCAAGAAGAATCGAGCCATTTACCTCTCTCAATTTATTCTTGAGAATTTAAACACAATCAGAGTCCAAAAATACCATATCAAATCTTTTGTTAATATCACCAGGTAAAAAGCAAGAAACATTGAAGCCCTTAGGGTCAACCCTTTCAAGAAGGGTAGATAATTCCTCTTCAAAAGATGGGAGTTGTTCTGCTTCCTTTTCTTCTTCCTTCTTTCTTTTATACTCGCTCCATTTATCTCCTTGCTCTACTATGGCCTTTTCCTCTTTCTCATGTTGTCTTGTTTCCTTTACATGCGTAACATCTTCAACCTTCAAACCAAGATCATTTTTCTTGCTCTAATATGGCCTTTTCCTCTTTCTCATGTTGTCTTGTTTCCTTTACATGCGTAGCATCTTCAACTTTCAGACCAAGTTCATTTTTCTTCTTTCTATATGGAGGCACACTTAAAATATCGAAAGTCTTCACATCAAAAAGAGGTACTGGCTCAAGGACCTTTAAAAACATGTATTTGAATCTCCTGAGAATTATCATGTCTTTATCCATAAGTGTAAGCCAATGTGCATGAGCATCATAGATATAAGAATCTTGGGAAAACTCAATCAAAAAATCCTCTGTAGCCTCCTGAATACAGTTGAGACCTACCCTAGTCCATCTAAAACTATGTAGACTATGCATGTCACAGATTTCTCTGACAAGCCTCTGAAAAGACAACTCTGGAATTGCATTATTCAGAGCCTTCATTGCACTTCTAATCTCCTTAAGGCACCTCACATGCTGTGAGAACCTTCTTCTTGGCTTTGATTTCCTTGTAAGTTTGGAAGGCTTGGAGGACTAATGTATCTTTGAAGCAAGACCTCTAGGATCAACTTTATGCTTCCTTGCAGTGGCCTTGGTTCTAGCCATCTGAAACATCCAAAAAAATAAATAATACAAACAAATTAGGAAAGATATCCTAATCTCTCATATCAATTTATCTATAATCACTAAGTAGCAAGCAAACACTAATCACATAGTCTAAATCCAATTTTAATAAAACAATGCACAAGACGTTTGAAATGTGAAGAGGCATTTTAGACCAGGAAACTTAACACCATATCGTGTTTCATATGACACAAGGGAAGCAATGCATGCTCAAGTCATATGAAATGCGAGGAGGCCTCACTCGAAAAAGTGAACATAACACCAATCGCGTTTCATACATCACAACAAAATAATGGCAGAGCTTAGTCGTATGGAACACGAAGAGGCCTCACATGGACAAGAGAAACCTAACACCATCGTGTTTCATACATGCATATTCTTACTATATCATTCAAAGAAAAATATGTGGTATCCAATTACTTAGTACCTTCAAGCAACATTTTCAATCTCACTATCAGGTAGCAAAATTTATATTTCAAGGAATTTATATTTAAAATTTTACTATTCAACTTAGCTTTAGACTACTTCATGGGTAATATTTTTTACCCTAAATATTTTGACTTTGTAATATATGTTATTCCAACAGACATATGCATTTGGAAGATTCAAAGAGATTCTTTCACTTCAACATATTTATTTACTTGAAGCTTGAAGTTAAAGGTCATAGAGGATATTGAAAGTTCTATAACCTGCATATGCATGAGCATGACATATGAAACATGATGATGTCTTAAATGGAAAAGAAAAAGCTTACACCCACGTCACAATAGAAACAATGCATGCCTTAGTCGTATGAAATGCGAGGAGGCCACACATGGACAAGAGAAACCTAGCACCCATCGCATTTCATAGATTCGGTATTTTCGGGGATGATTTGGTAGAAATTGTCAAGCGATTCAAAGCTTACTCATATTTTAGCAAAAAACTTACATTCTCGAGGGTTCGGTGTGTATGTTGGGTAATGAAGCCTTCTTTAGTAGCCTTGCACTGAATAATAATTTTGAACTACGATCAAATTAGCGTTGTGTTGGTTTGGTTGAGCATAGAGAGAGCTTTGTCGTGGAAAAAACTCTTTTGGGTTCAAAAATCAAGTTTATAAAGATGTTA
Organism: Lygodium microphyllum; assembly: GCF_053477565.2. NCBI lineage: Eukaryota > Viridiplantae > Streptophyta > Polypodiopsida > Schizaeales > Lygodiaceae > Lygodium > Lygodium microphyllum. The sequence continues at coordinate 135,248,170 of NC_141140.1, read as the reverse complement.
GTTTACATGTGTGGCTATTGTAATGCGCAATTAATTTCACATATGCGACTGCAAACCATTTTTGCATGGGAAGTTGTGCCACGTGTCACTTACTTTTTCGGGATGATAGTGCTTTTATGGCTCCGATTTTTAAGTTTTTTTCCTTTTTCTTTTCATTTTAAGTGCACCTCCTCCGAATTAGTACAATGTAATTTTTGATCAAACGTGCGATGACCATTGGCATATATATATGAACACTCAGGTTCGAGTTTTGGTTACTATTTATTTCACGTATCTTGTCTTGTCTTCGACCAGCTATTTATCTTGTAAGCATCACAAGCCAAACCACTCTTATTCTTACAAAAAACCATTTATTCTCAAGAGCAAGGCCTGCAATATATGAGGCATCACACTTTTCTTAATATTTTTATCTGTAATCCTGAATTTTGAGGCTTTGAAGATGTTAGTTGGTTTAAGAGGAGAAAGATCCATCTTGTTAGTTGGTTTAAGAGGAGAAAGATATATCAAGGACTTAGAAATTATGTAATGGTTTTACTTTGTTTTTCTATCAACATTGGTCTAGTACACATGTTAAATGATGTTGTTTTGATGTTCTTGATGAATTTTTTTGTTCAAATTTTTCGGATGTATAAAATATGAATTCATCAAGTCTTTTCATAAGTAAAGTGTGAAACACGATTTTGTGAACTATGAAGCGGTCTGAATTATTGTTTTCCCATTTCTGAGTCCTAAATGTTAAACAAAATTTGATCGATGAGACTTGGAATTTCATGCTTTCTCTACCACATAAAGTTTTAATTCATTTCATTCATCTTGTATTTCCTAAAAAAAATTAGCAATCTTTCTTTAATCTATTGGATATGAGAAAATATGGATTTATATTATGCCCCTTATTTTTATTTTTATTTTTTGGTTTTTCTTTTGTGAGTAATCAGGATGACTAAAAGAAAGTTGTCTTTAGAGAGAATGGAGGAGGAGGATTTGGAGGATACCTGTGATGAAAAGCTATTTGATTTTCTTCATGCAACTAGAAATTCATCTAGATTTATTTACATACAGAGATATGCTCAATGTTCCCTTTGATTTGCAAGAGCTTTTGAAGTGAAGATAAACTGAAGGATTTCACGGAGTTTTATGATAGACACGTGGAAGGCCTAGAGATTGAGGGATTTGTCCATTATAGCAATGTAATGGAAGCTTCCAATGCTACTAGAACAACTTTGCAAACAAGGTTTAGCCTTATTGATGAAGAATTCAAGAAGTGGAATGCAGATTGCCCTTTTCATCAAAATCAGCAACAATGTCTTCTTGTACAGAAGGATGTTGGATTTCTTGCATATCTTCAATATATGGATAGTTGTTCTTCAAATACAATACAAGAGAAGAAGATAGAGGATATTGCATGCAAAGACAAAGAAGTTGAAGAGAAGGGTGAAATGTTTTAGGAGGATATTGAGAACTAGTTAGTCCAGGGATTTGATGTTACTTTGTTTAAAAGTGAGAACATTACAAAAGTGGAAGAAAAGGAGATAGAGTTGAGTGCAAAGATTGAAATAGGTCATCTTGAATGTGTACCAACGTTTTCCGGTTATCTCATCAACAAAAAGAGATATGTATTGCTAAATGGTATTCAACTCCTTTTTTTATCTTAGAGAAGATTACTGCTTGGCAATCCTTGCTGCATGGGGTCAAAATGATAATAATTTTATAGGTTATGAACAAAAATTGCTAGTAACTCTTGATGTTGAGGGAGAGAATTTTCAAGACAGTTTTGGAGCCTTGCATTCTTGTATTAATCAGATCGTGGAATATGAAAAGGAGGGGATACCTACAAAGGAAGAGTACTCACAAATTCAATAGAGACATGGGGTATGAAGAGAAACTGAAGATCCATTAGAGGAGAAACCAAAAAGTTCAATAAATCTATATGATGATAGTCTTTTTGAAGAAGATGAAAACCCTAAGGTATAAAAGATAACTCTAAGATATCCATTGTGATTTATTTTAGAGTATGTTATGTATTGACAAATATTTTTGGATATTTATCTACTGACATCTTATACTATTGTTATTTATTGTGCATGAAGATGCAGACAACTTTCTTGGAAGAGCCAAGGCTCAAGTCCATTGAAGCTTGAGGCCTTGGTCATTATATTGGAAGCTTAAATAATCAAACAGTTGCAATTTATCATAGCAGGTTGTCAAGCTCTCCAAGCTTACCAATAATGGCTTTGAAAGCTATCTCCAAGGTGATTGGATCCCAAGCTTTCAATAGAGGTTCGAACAAGATAATATTGGTGGAGAAGGAAGATGCTCTAAGATTTTTTGGCTTCATGCCTGGATACATTGGATCTAGGCCCTAGGGCAAGAAACTTTTGAGTTCTTGCCTCTTATTTTCTCTCCCATGTAGGTGATGCCAAGAATTTGAAGCTCCTTCCAAGTTATAGGAAACAAGAGTTCTTGAAATGTAGAGGTCTCATCGAGTGGGATGAAACAAAAGATTTCCTTAGAGGACCTAGTGAATTCCTTGAAACTAAAGACTCTTCAGCAACAAAGTCAGACTAAAAGATGTTAAGGGTTTCTTGAAACCCATCTTTTTTCATCTCTTTGTCTAGTTTGTAACCATTCAGAATATCTTTGCTTTGCACAAGAGTTTAAATATCCCTATTTTCTTCTTCGGGTAATAGTGGATATAGTCATTGCCAAAGATAATGCATTACATGATGTGATTGTGTCTTTGAGCTTGAAATTGTGACAAATTTGTCCGTATAACCATTGAAAGACCTCTAATAAATTCTTTGCTTTGTATCTTCCACCTCCATGTCTTGTGTGTCTAAAGTATTTTGTTCTTGCTTGATAATGTGATTTTTCTATACCTTGGGTTTACCAAATAGATAGAGATCTATATTTCTTCATAAAATATGGAGCATGGTTGTTTAAAATATGCCGCATAGTTAAAAAAATAAAGAAATCCAATTAGAAAACCCTATATGAGTCATACAATAAAGAGACATACATATGCAAACTTCTTACCATATAGTGAGTGAAGTGTTGATTACCCCAAGCTTCTGTCATTGCCTTTTTAAAAAGGTTCAATTGGTTTTTGAAATCTTTGAGATCATCACTATTCCACTCTGTTTTATCAATAAATAGAACATTTTTTCTAGTGTTTTCCAAACCTTGGCTTTTCTATTCCGAGCTTGTCCATTATCAGCATGATCCTTAACCGCATTATGTAGGCACTTTCATTGATTGTATCTAATAGTTGAGCCACCATTCCTAGAGTTTATCTTACCAATTCTCCCATGAAAGTCTAAGATCCTTCTAGCCTTCACTCCACCAATAGATGGATTTTTGGGGACACAATTGCCATCCTTAGAATTTTGAAGATCTGGTTCAATAACAACATTACCACCATGCAAACCAATTACATATATGACTTTTTAAATCTTTATTAAAGCATCTATTCTAGATGATAATGGCTTTAGCTTCCATGCAAATCCTATATAAAGATGAACAAGCTTTTCAATTATCCTACAAAGTGTATGAAGTGTACAGATATGGGCATTCACTAAAGGAATATCTAGGATTGGCTTAAACTATGGATCCTTGTTGTGCCTAAAGGGAGCTCTATTCCAATTGCTTGAGTTAAACTCGGGACATGCAATATAGGCAAGGAGATATAGAGTTAGCTCCCTTTGATACATTGTACATACATTTAAGTATCTTTAAGTTACCAGATATGTACCACTCAATCTTATAGTTTCCAAATCCTTCAACAAATAGCTCTTCTCCTATGTGTTGTCTCTTAATAACATCAGGTATTGGTGTTCGATGAAAAACCCAATACAATATATCAAGATCCTCTGTATCTACTTCGAATGCTCCTAGCCACTAGATGTTGTGTTCCGATTGAACACTAAATGACATTGAGTGATTGTAATGATTTGATGAAAGTGCTCTATTCATCAAGGTAATAGAGACCCTCTCTAATTTTGTACATTTTAGAATCTCACTTTCATCAAGTTTAACCACAAATCTAGCCACTCCTTATGCCTCTTCTACTGAAGGTCATAGAATCTAATCATTAATAATTGTAGGGCGGGCACGTCAAGGAAAATATTGGTAAACTCATTGAATACAACTTCCTTTTTCTTTTCCTTGAAGCTAGCCTTGACATGGAAAGGCTCACCCAGAATCTCCATTACCTTGTTATTCACTCTCTGTCTAATAGTTATAATCACATATGGCCTTGGAAGTATGCAATTACGTACTTGTCCTTGCTTCATATTTGACTGTAAAAGCCAGAAAAGTTGTATATAAGCATCTCGACTGATACCAATATTATCTAGTGTCTTCTGTACTAACTCAGTATCCAAAGAGAGATCCTTTATAAATAACTCCAAGCATTGTTTCTTTGCCTTTTTAAAATTCTTCTTCTCCAAAATATCTTTTGAAACTACTGAAAGAAGAAGATGGTAATAAAACTGAGATGCTTTCAAAGAATCTCTTTCACTTGCATTCGGTTGAAGAAGAGACCTAAACAAAATCAACATTACAAATCAATACCATTAATACCTCCTCGTCTGAGACTCTCAATATTTTTAAGAGCCTTTTGATGATTTTGAAGTCCTAAAATAGTTTGCTTTTGTTGATAAGATTTGATGTGTTTCTCCAACAAATGAATCCTCTATTGATAGCCTTCTAGCTTCTGCAGTAACTCATTGTTATGTTTTGATAAAAGATGGTTCTCCAATTTGAGGACATCTTTTTCTGCAACCAAGTTAAGTGTATAGCCTAGAAACCCATTATAACCATCACCAATGAACCTCAACAATGAAGAGCTATTATAGAAAGGCGGAGTGCTATTTTTGCTAGGATCTTTGGGATATAGCTTGCCATCTAACCAAAGGTCAAGATTCTTCTTTCCTTCAAACCTGAGTATATGTTTCGTAGACTCTATAACAGTAATGGGTTTTGTTCTCTTCCTTATTGGTTCACGCTCACTATCCAACTCAATATGAAGATGATAGAGATGCCTTTTATTAGAGCTACAGAGATCATTGAATGATTGATCCATAGCTAAGGATGTGATTAGAAGAGTGGATTGAAAAAGTATGTGAATTAGAAACAAGAAGGAAAACGAAGAAGAAACTAGTAGGGATGGGAAAGAAAGAAGAGAGTGAGAATAGAGAAAAGTAATCAAATGTCGAAAAAAATTCAAATTGAATATTAGTTTTCACTTTAATGAGGGTGAGTAAGATCTTCATTATGACAATCTTTGTCACCTTTATGGCGACCTAAATTTCTAGATTTGATGTGACCACAAGAATATCACGACAATGACTTATTAACAATTTTTGATATATTTGCTTACCAAAATATAAAAGTTTTGAAAATTTTAAAAATGATTTTATTTTTAAAAATATTTTCTCTATCTAGGATTGCTTATAGGGCATTTTTGAGACCTCAAAACTCCCCTAATGAGATTATTAGTAATACCTTGTCACTCTAGCATAGGTATAAAAGGTGTGACACATGTAATTTTTTATATCTTTTATAATAATATCATTACTATCTCTCATCTCACCTCCTTGTACTCAAATTTCATGGCTTCTCTCTCTTCCTTCTATCTTTCTAGTATATCTCTCTCCTTGTCACTCATTCTCTCTTCTCTTTTCTCTCTCTTTTGTTCTTCTTTCTCTCACCTCTTAGCCCTCTCCTTAACAATGACAAAACTTTGGTGGTTTTTAAAGACCTCATGCCACTCAAAATTGATAACTTTTATGCTAAGCGGCGAGATTGAGATGAATGTGCCATTGTTTGTTAATCAAAGGGTATACAACCATAGAGGTACCAAATGACTTAATAGACCCTAGAAGTTGAGTTAGGTTCGGAATCATTAATCTCAACTATACCATTCATTATGGACTTGAAAATTTTGACATGATAATATTTTGACCAACATTTTTTTTCTCAGATAAGACATACACCCATAAGCAGGGATGTCTCCTCTCAAAATATTACTTGAGAGACTAGGCAAGAGCCACAATTTACATTGAACTAAGAATATATTAAAGTCTTTAAGATATCCATAATGAGTACATATGTAACATTTTAGTTATCTGAGCTATCATGACTCTTGTGAGTTGGTTGTAGTTGTACAAATAAGTCAATGAGGACCTTGTAAATGGAGGATTCCTTCTTTAGCTGATAGCAATTTCACATTGAGCTTTTCATTATCTTTTGCAAGATATAGAGTGATGAGTGATTCCATTGCAAATGTTCAAGTTGGTGTTATAAACTTTCCTTCGAGTTTCATTTTTCTATTTTGTTGTAGATAGGGTATTTGTTGGTATCCAAGCTAAAGAAGTTGTCAATTTACCTTTTTCTACATCCTCGTAAGTTTTTTCTTTAGAGGCTCAATAGAAAGTTTCTATGGTGCTACTATCAACCCTTTAGCCTTTGATTGGATTATGCTATTGATGCAATTATGACTTTAGATTGACCTTTGTTGTATTTGTGGGACCATTTTGTTTTGTGGATCTAATAATAAGGTGATTTAGGTGATGACGAAATTAAAGGTTTGGCTTCCTTCTTTTGTTTTTTTATAAATGGGGTTCTTTCAAGAGTCTTTACACAAGTATCTTAAAATTACTTTTTTCCCCTAAAATAATCATATAACTAATTGTGCTACAAGATCCTCAAAATATTATTTCTAGTATAATAATTAAGGTTGTAATTTATGCATGTTCTTAGATATGTTACTTCATTATCATATTCATAGACTTACTTCCAAAGCATGAGCATAATCTTCAAAACTTCAATCTTAGCTAAAGGTTAGAAACTAATTTCATTACTATATTTTTAAATACTTTTCCTTGTAGTGTTAAACAATGAAAGAGAAGTACAAATTCTCCTCAACCACATACAAGGGAATGGCACCTTTTCCCATAATTATGAAAAATGGAAGGGACTTATACCAATTCTTTACAAGCTATTTATGTAGCATGGTTGTATGTGCTAGTTTATAATATTGTACTCTTTCAAAGTTATAATATGATTGTTGTGTGGAAATATTAGCATATAAAAGCTATTGCATTGTTGGGAGGTACTATATTTACCAAGGGAAAAATAGTGGTTGTATGTTGCAACATCTTAAATAATGTAATCTCTAAAAATTAAAATAATGGCAAGATTTGGTTGCTAGCCCAATGTGGCTAAAAGGGTGGTAGGGCTACAAAGCCTTCTCATCCAAATTTTTTCTACAACTACCACTATTAGCATTGGTATTCTTTTCTACAAGTGTAGTGATGAAGGGGATATTTTTTATTTCAACAAATTGTGTTGCTATAAATGTTGTTATTGGCCATTTATGTAGTATAGTCATAATTTATAGGTATTGGTCCCCAACCTTCTCCTTATTTGTGACATATTTGATGGAGTCAACTATGGCCCACTTCAAGCTCCATCAATAAACTAATGACTAGGAGACTCCTATGGCCAAATAAATATATACCATTCTTGACTTGTTTTTTGCACAACCGCATTCTCATGTACATCAATACTAATTGTATGGAGCAAATTATCATATTAGCTACTCATTTTATCCAAATACAACATATCCACTAACTCTAACCTCATGTCTAACATGATTGTAGCTTTTGTCTTCCTTCTACCCAAGAGGATATTTCACAAACACACATTTTTTTGCTTTTGGATCCAATTTTTTGTGCAACTCATTATAGGAATATGTACACAAGAAATATATCCAAATAATTTTTTATGAGACACATTTTGCTTTCTACCTATATACTTCTCCTTAGGTCTTACATCATGTACAACAACCATGGGTATCCTATTCATAATGTATACAATAATAATAAACACTTTGGCCCAGTTGTAATAAGGCAAGTTTGTTTAGACAACAATGCATGAGCCACCTCTACACTATGCATATTTTTTCACCCAAAAACTCCACTTTGTTGTGGAGTACATTTACATGTAAACTGTCTCTATGTACCCCTTTTCTTTGAAAAATCAAAAATCTCATTGGGGAGGTTCTCTCCCTCCATTTGACCTTGGATATTCAATTGTAATCTTGCCTCCTTCTCAACCAAATCTTAAAGCTTTTAAAATGATTGGAGACCTCACTTTTTTAATGCATAAAATAAGTTCATAAAATATGCTACACATACTTTATGTATCCCATCAACCCAAAACTTTGGTAAGCCATCTACAATCTATTTTGACTACATATTTTTCAAATCCCATACATTTACATGGCCAATTTGTTCATGGAAAATTTTAATTTGGCTATGATACTTGACTCTTACATAAATATTATTTCAAGTAAACTTACATCAAGAGTAAAAAATCTACCAACACACTTACTTATGAGGGTTCTCTACATATTGGCCATAAGATGAAAACCAGACTTGCAATCCATGTTATACCATTTGACCAACATAAATTAGATTGTTAGTTATGTTTGATACATACAAAGTACAACCATCAACTTGCTACATTTAGCGTAGAGGCCTAGTTAGCCCATCCCTTAGTCCATTGTTTTACATAGACCAAAAGAGAGAGAAAAGAGAAGAGAGAATGAGTGATGAGGAGAGAGAAAGACTAGAAATATAGAAAATAAGAGAGAGAGGGCATGAAAGCAGAGTACAAGTAGGTGAGATGAGAAAAAATAATTGTATTATGGTACAAGATGTCAAAAAATACATCTCTCATACCTTTTATACCTATGCTAGTGTAACAAGATATTATTAATAACTCTCTCACTAAAACATATCTTCCTAGCTTCTTAGAATCCATCCCTACAAAGGTTTTTACCCATAAAAATAAGTTTACAATGGCACAATAGGATAGATGAAATAAAATATTACTTTGATTTTAGTTGTACAAAGAATAAGAAGTGAATCAAATAATGAGGAGATATTTGTTGAAATGAAGATATAAAGAAAAGCCTCTACCATATACATAGTTTGGATATTTTTAAAAGGAATTGGATCCTTCAAATATTCAAGAAACAAACTCTATAAAGCATAGACAACTTGCTACAAAAAATAAGCCATGTTGAAGAAAACTGCCATATCTTCTTATAAAACTACTACATGTCAAGACGTAGCTAATGAAGAGTACTTTGACCCTATGTAGCTGGGATATTTCTAAAAATCAGGCAAAGTAAAATCTATTCTAACAAAAAATACTTACTTTCTAGACCTTGTTTATAGCACAATCGCCTCCCATGTTGATCATGTTTAAACCATTAATGCATCTCATAGATAGGGAAACTCATCCAAAATAGAATCTAGTCTCCAAAAAGCTTGCTCAAGTGATAAACCCTTCCACTTGATCAAATACTCAATGATAGAGTGAGAGAAATTCTTCTTTTCATGCTCACCTATGATCACCTCAGGAATATGTTGAATAAGTCCTTCGTCATCCATAGGAGGTAGCTCATAAACTATTTCCACTTGGGTATCATAAAAAGGTTTGAGCTTACTAACATGAAATATGTTATGAATCTTAGTTGAAGAGGAAAGTTTCAATGTGTATGCCAAGTCTCCAACACACTTCAAGATCCTAAAGGGTCCATAGAGCTTGTGAGCAAGTTTGTTATTGGATTCATCCTTTAAAGTAAAATAGCAATACTTGGGTACTTTCAATAAAACTAACTCTCCCTCCTGGAACTCCAAGGGTTACCTCTTCTCATCAACATACACCTTCATTTGATATTGAGCTTTTCTAATATTCATCTTACATTGTTGAAGAAGGGTCTACATTCTTTCCAATTCTTCCTTTCCATAAGGGTTAATCTTCTCACTGAAAATAACTATGGGTGGGGGCACCTTATAAACATATATAGCCTCAAAGGGTGAAACTCCAATACTAGCATGATTAGAGTTATTATATCCAAACTCAACCAAATGAGAGCCAAATGCAACCATGAATCCCATATGTGATGTACATCATGACAGAAATGGTGAAGGTAAGTCTCCAACTACTTATTAACCCTTTCTATTTGACCATTATTTTGTGGATGATAGGGTGTAGAAAGACCCAATTTAGTACCCATGGAGTTGAATACTACCTAGCAAAAGTTACTCATAAACTTGATATCCCTATCATGTACAACCACCTCTGGTAATCCATGCAATCTAAAGATTTTATCCATGAACTGACTAGACATATGTAAAGCAATGAATTAGGTCTTGGTAGGAATAAAATGGGCTTCCTTACTGAGTCTGTCCCCACTACTATATAAATGCTATTCCAACCATTTTTGGTAGTAGGTAAGCTAGTAATGAAATCTATGATAATATGTGTCTATTTTCCTTCACGGATAGGCAATGATTGCAATAAACTACTTGGCTTCTTATGGGTGCTATTCTTGTTCTATTGACAAGGCATACACTTCATGACATAGTGCTTAACATCTCACGAGAATCCTTTCTAGTGGAAGCTTTTGCTGATTGAAGAATGCAACTCCTCAACAATTTTCAACTTGAAAAAAAAAAAGTAGAGGGAATAACAATCTTGCCATAAAGCTAGATTAGACCATTTTCAAGCTAATAATGTGAGTTTTCCTCCATAAGTCCTTGCTTAATTTTTGAAATACATGGCTGAGCTCATCATCCAAAAGATAGACCTCCTATAACTCCTCAATCCTGTCACCATCTAACTCAATCATAACCTAACATCATGCCCACATTCTAGAAAGAGAATCAACTACCATATTGTCTTTGCCCCTTGTATGAATGATGTCAAAATTATAATTTTGTAAGGTAGCTACCCACCTACACTGCTTAGGAGTGAGATTTAATTAAGTAAGAAAATACTTAAGGATCTTGTGATCACTTTGAACTTGAAATCAGTTGCCATACAAATAATAGTATCATTTCTTTATCACATGTAGAATAGCCAATATCTCTTGGTCTCATTGACATTCATAGCCATCTCCTTATCTATACACTTTGTTGCGACTTTCAAAGGCAATAAATCCATGCTTCTGTAGTAAAACAACCCCTACGCCACAGCCACTAGCATCATATTGTACGGTAAACTCTTTAGAGAAATCCGAGCATACTAAAATAAGAGCAAAGGTAAGTAGTTCCTTTAACTGATTGAAGGTACTATCTACAAGTGCATCCCAAAAGAAAGATTCATTCTTCAATCTATCAGTAAAAGGAGCTATTACAATTGCATAATGCTTAATGGATATACAATATAATGATGATATACCAAGAAACCCTCTAAGTGAAGCAGTGATGGTAGGTGTTGGCCAATCTCTAACAATATGGCCCTTTTTGACTTTCTTAGGATCAATATGTATCCATTTTTCACTGACAACATGGCCCAAGTACTCCACCTCAGTCTACGTGAAGGAGCACTTCTTCTCCTTAGCAAAGAGTCTATGATGCCTCAATACATAAAAAACCTTCCTCATATGTGATAAGTGGTCATGTAGAGTCTTATTGTAAATCAATATGTCATCAAAGAAGACAAGGAAAAACTAGGAGAGGACAGGTTACAAAATCTTATTCATCAGACTCTGGAAGATAGCTAGAGCATTAGTAAGCCCAAATGGCATCACTAGGAAATGGTATAATCTAGATCAGTCCTAAAGGAAGTTTTAACTTCATTACTCTCTCACATATAGATATGATGATATCTAAACCTCAAGTCAAACTTGGTAAAGAATCTAGCCCCCTTGAGCTCATCAAACAAATCATCAACTCTAGGAATTGGATACATGTTCTTCACTATGATCTTGTTTAGATCCTTGTAGTCAATACATATCCAGAATAATCCATCTTTCTTTTTCACTATAACAAGGCCGAAGAAGCATGTAAGGTGGCTTATTGATTGGCTTTGAATTAGGCTCAAAATCTATGGGGTGATCCACCACTCTCTTAGGAGGTAATGAAGTAGGCACTTCAAAGAAGTCCCTATACTTCTTAATAGAGCTCTCCAAGGTGGATACCCAGCTGAATTCTTGGAGTGATCTTCTACCTCTTTATTCAAGTGTAAATAAAAATTTAAGATTGCCGGTTGTACTTCTTCAGTTGTTTAATGGTGATAAGTTAAAAAGCATATTTACCAGGGACTCCCTATAGATGGATAAGATGCCCATCAATGGAAAACTCTATATACAACTACAAGAAATCCATGCTAATTTTTCCTAAATTCATTAGCCAATCACACCCAAGCACAATATCTATGGATCCCATTTCCAAGGCAATTAGGTTCACTTGTACCTAATAATTTCTAGCCAATTGTATGGGAACTTGTGGTTACATTTGAGTGTTGATTTCCTCTTCACCATTAGCTAATTTTACTCTTATGGGTTGCTATAAATTGGTGGAAAAATAGTGTAACCTATCCACAACTTACTTATTCACAAAACTATGTGCACTGCCACTATCTATCATGATAAACACATTATTTCCATGAATGGTACCCTTCATATGACGTGTATTAAGACTCTTTGAACTTGTCCAAGCATCCATGGAAATAGAACAAAGGGTAGTGGTAGTAAGAGGTAAATCTATCCACCAAGTTCAAAAGGAATATGCCCACTAGGGTCAAAGGAAAATCTATCTGCAACCTCATAAGACTAATCAGGATCAAGATCCTCATCATGCTCTTCAAATTGAGCTTGTGCACTCACTATTTGTTCTTCAATAATTTTATCATCCATAATTTAAGATGAATCTTAGAAAAGCTCAAGATCAAATGAAGGTGTATGTTGATGAGAAGAGGTGACCCTTGGAGTTCCAAGAGGGAGAATTAGTTTTATTTAGAGTACTTAAGTCTTGCTATTCTACTTTAAAGGATGGATCCAACAACAAACTTGCTCACATGTTCTATGGACCCTATAGGAACTTGAAGCATATTGGAGACTTGTAACATAGATTGGAGCTTCCCTCTTCCACTAAGATTCATAATGCATTTCATGTTAGGAAGCTCAAACCCTTTTATGGTACCCATGTGGAAATAGCCGATGAGCTACCTCCTATGGATGAAGATAGGAGATCATGAGCCAGCATGAAAAGAATATTTTCTTTCACTCTACCATTGAGTATTTAATCAAGTGGAAGGATTAATATTTTGAGTAAGGTTATTTGAGGATAGATTCTTTTTTGGATGAGTTTCCATATCTACGAGATGCATTAATGGTTGAGACATGGTCAACATGGGAGCCACTTGTACTATAAACATGGTCTAGACAGTAGTCTTTTTTGGAATAGATTTTACTTTGCCTAATTTTTAGAAATATGCCACCTACATACTCTTCATTAGCTACATTTTTACATGTGGCACACCTTATTTGGATACTTCTATCAAAAGGTATGATAGTTTTGTTCAGCATAACTTATTTTTAATAGCAAGATATTTATTCTTAATAGAGTCTGATTCTTGAATATTTGAAGGCTCCAATTCCTTTTGAAGATATCTCTAGATTATGTAGATGGGATTTTCTTTATATCTTCATTTCAACAAATATCTCTTCATCATTTGATTCACTTCTTATCTTTTGTACAGTTGAAATCAAAATAGTACTCTATTTCATCAATCCTTATTTACCATTGCAAACTTGTTTTTGTGGATAAAAACCTTTGTGTAGGGATGGATTTTAAGAAGCTAGGAAGACATCCTTTAGTGAGAAAGTTATTAATAATACCTTGTCACACTAGTATAGGTATAAAAGGTGTAAGACATTGACATCTTTTACTATAATACAATTATTGTCTCTCATCTCACCTCCTTGTACTCAACTTTCATAGCTTTTATGTCTTCTTTCCTATCTTTCTAGACTTTCTCCCTCCTTGTCACTCATTTTTTCTCCTCTTTTATCTCTCTTCAACTCTTCTTTCTCTCACCTCTCAACCCTCTCCTTAACAAGATTGTAAGAAGCTGAGAATATCCTTTTACTACTATATAGAATAGTCAAATACCCTATAAAAGCACTATTTTAGTATATCCACCTCCTCTAAGTCCAAAATAATGTCTCATGACCCTATATAACCTTGCATACGACCTGTAAGAGGTGAATATAACTTTAATACACTATTAGGTCTTGAAAATTCTACAAATTAATTTGTAACACTTGTACCCCTCCTCTCCACTATTAAAGATCCCAATGGGATACAACCAAACCAACCTGAGAGGAACTTTGCCTACCTCCCAGTGATTTGGAGGCCTATATAGGGAGGTTGCCATACTATTATATCCCTCACTAGAGGTACTATGAGTAGAGTCGTTTGAAGATTTAAAGATTTTAGCTGGATATCATTGATTGGGACTCCATTGATCAAGTATAGGGATTATACAAGTTATCACTAATTTACCACATGGAAAATTTCAGTCATTACACTCCTTATAGTAGGGTTAGGTGTATTTAGGTATAACATGGCATTTGGATGGGTTCTTAGTCATCTACAAGTGTCACAAGATATCCCAGATTGGTAATATATCTTACATAAAGTGTTTCGCTCAAACAATAAATTGGAACCACTTTTGGAAAACTTTTTACTTTTCAGCACTCAACATATCCCCACACTTAGAAAGGAAGCGTCCTTGCGACCTTAGAAAAAGAGAGAGAATAAAAGCTGTAATATCTACTAAAAAGAATCTTCAATCTAGCTCAAATCACCATCTACTATCACGACCCCAACAAATCAGCTTCATAGAACCTGTATCTAAAACACATATGAAAGGAAAACTAATAATACCAAAAGCCATTCCAACATCATAAAACCAAAATAACTCAAACTATTAAAGGATATAAGAGTTCAGCATCCAAATCTTCAACTGCAACCATGATATAACCATCATCAACAATCTTCACAGCTTCATCTTCATCAGATCCCCACAGTAGAAAAAAAAAACAAACAAAACCCAACACACAAAAATACCCATATACAAATATAGTCTGAATGGCACAAATCCCCAAAAAATTGGAGAGAAAGGAGAAGTTTCCATTCAGAAAGAGAGGATACAATCATGAAAACCCTCCTACAAAGTAGGATGAAGGTATTTCTTCTTAAATTCATACTAAATTTAAGACGGTCTAAGGCTTTGCTCTCATCTACAAAGTACTGAGGTACATTTTGGAGGAACTGTAGACAACACATCCTTTCCAGTAAAATTATGAACCTGGTAGAGAAGGCCTGTGCAAATTAATACAAAACATCCATGTGAGCAACAGCTACATCCTCATTTGGATTAATTAGCAACTGTGGGATACTCTTTCGCGTATTCAAGATGGTCTGCTGATACATGAAAGCAAGATACCAGTAAAAATGAGCTGCAAGACGAATAGTGGTATCCCCAGAAGTAACATGTACTCTAGCAAAATGGAGATAAGAGTTTGAACATGGTGCAGAGGTATCCCAAGACCTTGGAATAAAAGGCTAGTTAAACATCGGTCGTGCACAGAATCATGCAGCGTCCATTGTCATTGACGAAGTATATCACTATCATACCATGTTGTATCCAGCACTGTTTGAGGAGGAAGGTTAATGTAATCAGATGGAGAGGGCAATGGAATAAAAGGAGAACATTGTAATGGAGGATATGATAGATCATAAAAGGAAGGTAAATGAAGGGATAAAGAATGTGGAAAAGATGGAGAATACATCAAAAAGGTATGAATTGATTCTACTAGAAAAACAGAAGGAATGAGAGGAACGGTAGGAGGAGGTTCAGAAGGAGTAGGAGATAATGTAGGATCAACAATGAAAGGACATGTAGTAAAAATAGGAATATGAGAAAATCGTGAAGGGGTAAAGGATAAGAGAGGAATGGTGTCAGGACTAAGTGAAAGAAGAGAAACATAAAGAGGGAAACGATAAGACATGAGGGAATAAGAAAGAAGATTTGCAGTATCTAAGGGATAAATAGAAGAACAAAAATTAAGGTCTTGAAAAAAGGACTATAAATAATGGGTGATCAGCAATAAAGCTCAATAATTGAGATTGTAGAGGCTGGATATCAGATTTATGGAATACACTCCGAAGTCGATGAGGTTCCAAAGCAACATCCTCCAAAGGTGAATGGTAAGCATGTCCCTTACACCAAGATGTCTGCTCATGATAATGCTTCAAACTATCTGCTAGAGTAGGAGCTCAACTGAGTGCACATACATCATTGCCTGTAAAATCACATCCCCCACATAAACATTCAAGTCCTCCTCATCAAGAATTTGCAGATGACCTGTAAGATACATGAAAGATAGTAACTGGACATCATGGGAAATCAGATCATCCACAAATCTATCAAAAACAGGTCTCAAGAGATCCGCAGGCCAGAGACGACCATCCATCCTCTGGAGGCTCCAAATCCACATTGCTTAAGGAGATATATAAAGCAAATCTCTGTTGGTTATATTTCACCCAAAAGGAAGGAGGAGGTGACACCAATTCAGTATAACAGACAAAATCATTCTGCATGCAATCCATACGCTACTGAAGGCGTTCAACCTTAGCTAAGAACCCATCACATAGTTTAGCTTTTTGTTGCAGCTGATCAAGCTCCTATTTGGAAGACAAAGCAAAAGATACAGGAGTGGGAGGAGAAACTGAAAGAACAGCCACTCTTTGGTTAAGTTCTTCAATAGGACTCTATAGTTGCCTGAGAGTGCTACAACTGTTCCTCACTAGTAGCAAGTTTACTAGCCAAAGTGACCATTTCCTCAAGGGTAGAATTTTCTCAATCATTAGAGATGTATTCTCCTCCTCCAATTTAGCAGTCTTAGATTCCAGCTCTTGAATAAATACCTTATGTGAATCCATTAAGACTGTGGTGGAAGTAGTCATTTGGTTATGGATATCACTGAGTGTAGCCCTTATAGAAGGCAGATCCTCTAGTGCCTTACTCAACTGACTGGTTAAGGAATCCACCTTGTCTTGCATGGAAGTGTAAACACTTGTGTACAATGTCTGAAGACAAGAAGTGAGGGAGGTTTCCAAAGTAGCCTGGACATTTGAAACCATCTATGGAAGCATGGGTCCAGATAATATGGTTTGTAAAGATGAAGGAATCTGCAAATCTAACTAGCCTTCCTTTTGGGCTGCAAATAGATTGGTACAGGAGAGGAATGAAGGAAGGGCACGGCCAGAAACAACATGAGTAGATGTGTGTACCAGAGAATCTAGCATGGAAGGATTGGAAGGACCCTTCGTGCGAAGGCGCTTCTTGCAAGAAAACACAATAGGGACTCTTCATCTTTTGAATTAGGTTGCATAGGCCAAGGAGAAGGAACTAAAGATGTAGGTTGCACTGGTAAAGAAGCAGGATCGGGCATTGGAACACCAGCAAGAGGAGGTGCAAAAGTGACGATCCTCTATCATAAGGCACCATAGGAGATAGTATTGTTTTGACCCTTCCGTACTCGTTGGAAATGTTGATCCATCTTGGATAATAGGAAGCCTATCCAATTGAACTTAGCACCCTCTAGAATCTTCACAGAAGCTGTGAACAGTTCTTTGAATAGATACTTGGATACAGACTTGCTTGGTCCTGGAGGAACTGACATAGTTGCTTCCATATGGGAGAAGAGATATGGGCAACAAATACCCATGAACTGTTAATAAGCTGGTTAAGGAGCAAGGGGGTAGAAGTTTCCTTCTTCATCAGCATAACAATCTCTTCAAAAGGTGCAGTTATAAACCAGGCCAGATTGGTTTTTGTAAGAAGCCAAGAAAAATTAACAAAGTTTCTCATCCACAAATGGTAACGTGAGGGCAACAAATGGTCGGAGGCCTGCACGTCAGATGCAATCCACCTCTAGAAGGAGGAAATAATCATGGACTGTGAGGGGAGCATGCTGTACCACAATCAGAGGGGTAGAAGTAGGTGTCATTCAGACTATAGCAAAAAACCCACACACACAAAACCAGGAAGACAAAGAGAAAACTTGCAAAAACCACAAACAAAATCTCCACTGAGACCATCGATAGGAAATAAACTGAGAACCAGACTAACTAGACCAAACCACCCCAAACAAACCACATACTATGGAAAAAGAACAATACTCAACCACACCGTATCCCAGACATTGACTCAAAAAATCATGATTGAACCAAAGACTCTGACTGAAAAGATAGTGAGCACCAATCATACCAATGTCAGACTGATAATCCCGAATCCCACGTAACGTTCAACATCCTACAGTGTGGTGAAGTGGATGGGTGAAACTAACGACTCATTTTGATTAGATGATCAATTAAGCACAGTTCATTGTTAATTCAATCCGTTAATGCATGCTGAGTCAGAAGCGTAGCCCAGCCCCTCTTAGACTTGACTAGACTTGGTCTCTACTGATGTAGTTTGTTGTTACAATTACATTATGTGTGGTACTTGAGTGCATGCATGCGTGACTTCGGGGGGCTCATTTTAATTACAATTTAAATGTGTCTGTAATGCATGTGCGCATGCACTTGTGAATTAAGTTTTAGAAAATTAGGTGGGTTATTGTGCCAAAGTGCTCGTGCAACGATGGGGTTCCTTTTACAATTAACATCCGGCTCATTTTATTTACAATGTTATGATGTGCATTCTGTTAATTTGGTGTGTCAACGGTCAATTGATTTTGATTACAATGAAATGTGTGTTATGGTGCAACGTGAGAGAGGAAAAAAGAAAAAAAAACTGGAAATGTGTGGGTCGATCTGCAAAGTCTAATACCACATTCTCGAAAAAGGAAAGGCGCAATCCACAAATATTCCACACGATGGACAAAAGGTCGACTAAAACTAGTCGTTCTATCGGACAGAAAAAACGAAAAAACAACTAACACATTGACTAAAAAGAATAAAACCAATGATATGCATGACCGAAACAAAATAAAACAATGGATATGTTGGGATTTTGTTTTGGTTGGGTTTTATTGTTATGGTTTTGTTGTTTGTTGTTTAAAAAAAAATAAAATTAAAGGACAAAATTTTGTAAAATAAAATGAAGGGAAATATGGTGGTTCATGTTGATGTGTATGGAAACAACAAACCAAATGAGAAAACATGTCGGGGTTGAAATATCAATGTGCAGAAAGTTTGTGGTTTTGTTTTGTTTTGTTTTTGTTTTTATAGTGTATTTTGGTTTTTTTTAAAACATAATGTAAAAATGAGATTTCAGCAATCAAACATTATCATCAAGTGTCAATAAGGTATTCAGATTTAATTCAAAATTTTCAGCTCATTGTTGAGATTTAAAATAAATTTTGCATGAATTTTGGCAAAAAATCAGGGTTTTGTGTCTTCAAATAAAACTTTTACCAATTAAGGAAGCATTTTCATTTGAGAAATTGTTGGCAAAAGGGGCAAGGAAGTTTGTAAATTTTTTTGAAATTATATTGGTATTTTTATTAATTGTTAATGAAATTTGTCAATTTTTGCATGTTTTTGAAAATAATTTTGAATTTTTGAAATTTTTGTAATTTTTTTCTGAAATATTGAGTTTGAAAAAATGTTTGGAGGTTTTGGGATTTGAAGTACCTGTGACTGCATAGGAACGGCTGCTAATGACTGTGACTGCGCATGAACGACCGCAACACCCCACTGCACGAACAAGTCGAACGTGCGTCCCCGTGCGTCAACACCCGCAAAGACCACGGACACACCGACCACGCACGCACGACTACGTGTGAGTAGCCGCTACGATCCTGCAAGCACGGCCATGCGTGTACGCACACGAATCACTGCACATGCACGCACGTAGAGTGAAGGCACACGGCGGGATGGAGGAAATGGTTGCGGGTTGAGGGAAGAAGCTGTGGTGGGACAAGGGGCTTGTGGGGGGGTGGTGTTGTTTTTTTTTTTTTTGGTAAAGTAAGAGAAAGTGAGAAAAAAAAGAAAAAATGTATGGCTGTTGTTTTTTTTTTGTCTTTCGAAAAAAAGAAAAAAAAAAGGGGTTGGTGGCGGCGGCCGTTGCAGGGAGGTGGGGATTGGAGGAGGGTGACGGGAGGCGATGGGAAGGAGGGAGAGGAAGAGAGGGAGGAGGAGTGGGAAGAAGGCAATGGGGAGGAGGAATGGGAGGAGGCTATGGAAAGGAGGCAGAGGAAGAGAGGGAAGCGAGATGGGAAGAAGGCGATGGGGAGGAGGCAATGGGCAAGAGGCGATGGGCAGGAGGGAGAGGAAGAGAGGGAGGCGAGATGGTGGGAGAGGGAGCGTGGGAGAGGAGTGTTGGAGGGAGAGAGGGAGGAGATGGAGGCGATGGTGGGAGAGGAGAGTTAGAGGGAGAGAGGGAGGAGATGGAGGCGATGGTGGGAGAGAGAGGAAGAGGAGGCCGTGCGATGATGACAATTAGGTAAGTAGTTTTTTCTTTTTGGTCATGTTTTTTTAAATATATATTTTTTATTTAGTTTTTTTTGTGTTTATTTAGTTATGTGTGTTTTGTTTTTTGTTTTTGTTTTTTAGTATTGTTTTTTTTGTGGTTTTTTTGTTTTTGTTGTTTTTTTTGGTTTTTTGTGTTTTGTGTTGTTTTGTTTTGTTTTGTTTTTTTGGGTTCTCTTTTGGTTGTTGTTTTTTTTTTGTGGAGGGGTTATTTGGGTTTTTGTTTGGAAAGAAATCCATGAAAGGGTGAGCTCACCCCCGTCCCGCGTGCATACGCGAAAAAAAATTTACATCAGGGGGATCAGACGGGGCTGGGATGCGACATGCGAGGCTTAAATGCCACGGGGGCATCCAGAGGCACTGAAAATGGAAAACAAGTGCATTCACGCGCAACACGAGAGACGCGGCTACACGTTGAGAGGAAGAAAAATGAATAAAACCCAAACCATACACCGGGTCGAAAGACGGGAAAAAGGAAAAAGGTGTCGGGAGGTGAGGGATAGGGAGCAAAAAGGAAAAAGGTCAGGGGGAAGATGGAGGTTAGGGCTATCACATCAGATTGTGGTTCCGAAGCAATAAAGGTGCGTTCACATGGAAAACTGTCCAATTTATGGGAAATGCGTCAAAAATGAATAACGCAAGAACCCTCAGCCAGAATAGGGGTTGGTAAAAAGGAAAAATGGTCAGGTCAAAGGCATGAATAGGGCTGCAAGGTTGGATGTGGATTTCGGTGCACGTAGGATGTGTGCACATGGAAAAACATCACAACAAGGGATAAAGGGGAAAAGAGAAGGAATGGCCCCAAGGGTGGGGTAAACATGGACGGGTGGGTGGGGAAGGGACCCCATCAGGGCAAAATCGCATCATGTCATACATGCATAATTAAATTGAGGTATATGTAAGGGGTATGCATCATAGACGCACAGGGACACGTCCCCACACTTAAAACCTTAACAAACAGGGTTAGATACATCAACACAGTCTAGGACTCGTCAACTGACTGGACTCTAACATCCTCACACTTAACACATAACATACACTTGCAATCATAAGGATAGGGTTAGAAAAACTTGGCCCGTTTCACGTATGGTCGAAGGAACCGTCTCACTGCTACAGAAGGGTTGGAGTCAGTTGCAGGAGGTACCACAGCTCACTCCAACATTCAACCAGTATGGCAGGGACCATGCAGTAACACCCAGGGAGGTAGATGGTTGATAAAGCCGTGGACGAAGGATAGTCACTCAACTCACAGGCACTCAGATGGGATGAGAGAACTGTCCCTCGCCCCATAACTTACATCACGTGAGTGAATATTGATATCCAACCCTATCTGGCATAGGTACTGAACAGAGTGGCATGTCCTATGCTGATGGCAGAGACCCATCCCATGTGTGCATAGGGAAATGAGAACGTACTTGACTCCAAGTGTCGTAATGTCCCGCAATCCTCACCTCTCTCGATAATTGATTGAGGAAACACCAATCACACTCAGCCCACCCTCTGTCTTACACTCGGTTAAAAGATATAGAGGGTAATCCATTCCTTACACCCATTGATGTAATCCTCACATTCATGTGTGCAGAAGTTGTATGCCTTGTGCGCATTTGATGGTGCAACAGTGCATCCCGCCCTGTGCTGGCATATAGTGCAAGAAGGAAGTCCATGGAGCGTTATGGTGCAGTGCACACGAATAGATCATGCATTATGCATTGAGAGGCCCAACCCGTGAGTGCAATACTCCGTTCACACATCTCGCCTCTCATTTGATTTGAAGAGAAAGATTGGTCACTCACCCCACCCTCTGTCTCACACTCTTTTACTAGATAGAGAGGATAGCCCATACTCACGCCCCCATCCTATTAGGATGAAAGCTTGCGTCACTCAAGGGATTGGTGATGAAGATCGCTTTGTTTGTTGCTGTCATCAGGATGTTGAAGATGAGGCGTACCCAGGGAGGCAGTCAACAAGTCTAGTACTTCAATGATTTGTATGAAAGGTCGTCTGTTAAAGAGGGCAAAGAGATTGATATTGCAGAGACAACGCACCAAGGGAGGTGGCTTCAACTTGCTTGCGGAACGGTTTTGGTGATTAATTAGTTATCCTGAACTGCATGGTGTTACCACCTTTTCCACAGCCAGCTTCCCGCCCAAGAGTGTTTCCACCTTTTCTTGGAACGAGGCCTGCTATGACAGGGAATTTCTTCATTTTCTCCCATAACATTTTTTTTGCGCTTTTTTTTTCTTTTCTTTTTCTTTCATTAATAAAGAGAATGGTAGAGATACCATGTGTCATGACCAACCTCGCCACCATTGCTGAATCAAACGAGAAGAGAACAAGGTAGGATTGAGAGGTATCTGTGAGGGGCTAGCAGAACGAGACTACCTCATAAGGAAGATCATAAGGGCTATTAGAATCACAAGGAGAAGGACAGTGCGATGCCCAAAAGGGAGAAGGTAGGTTGACTGTGATTATCAAGATCCCCAAGGAGGGAAGTACTTCTTCAGACGATAGCCATTGATCCGAAAAGGATCATCAGAGGCATCAATGGTCTGCACCTAAACAGAGCCATTAGGGTTGACAGCAAGTACCTTGTAGGGGCCCATCCACCATTGTTGAAGCTTGCTAGGAAACTTGACAAATCTCAAATCATAGGCCAGGATAAGATCACCTTCTTTGAACTCCTTGTGCTTGATGAAACTATCATGATAGGCCTTGCATCGCGCTTCAGTGGTTTCCATACACTGTAGGGCCATCCGCCGAATCTCATCCAAACATTTCAAGTGCAAGAGGCAATGTTGAAGTGACTCATCATCTCCCAAGCGTTCTTTAACTGCCACTCGTAAAGAGGGCAATTCTAGTTCAACAGGGAAGACGGCTTCAGTACCATACACCAGCAAGAAAGGAGTCTGTCCTGTAGCAACCTTATGGGAGGTTCTGTACACCCAAAGGGCCTCTGTAAGTCAATCATCCCAATCACGATGATATGCGGCAATCATTCTTATCAAGATTGAGCAGAGGATGCGATTGATGGCTTCAACTTGGCCATTGGCTCTGGGGTAATAGAGAGTGGACTTGCAATGGCAGATCTTATATAGTTCTGTCAACTCTTCCATGATTTTGTTAAGGAAATGGGTACCTCTGTCACTTACCAATTCAAAGGGACTGCCAAAACGGGTGATAATATTTTCGCACATGAACAGGGGTACGTTGTTACCATCATCCCGCTTTAGAGCTTTAGCTTCACACCACTTTGTGACATAATCTGTACATACCAGAATGTATCTGTTTTGCTTCCATTTGGTAGGCAGATCAATGGGACCCACGAAATCAAGCTTTAGGGAAAGAATAGGTTGCAGTGGCATGGCACTTATTTTGGTGGGTTTTCCCATTCACTGACAAGCATCACATCTCTTGCAATAGTCATATGTATCCTTGTGGAGGGTCGACCACTAGTATCCTGCTAACAGAGCCTTCCTGGCTATTGCTTCTCCTGCAAAGTGTCCATCACATGGTTCATCATGGCATGCTTTCAATATTATTCCGATTTCGCCTCCTGCAACACATCTTCGCAACACTTCATCTTTGCCTTTCTTGTATAGTGCACCACCTAGCAAGGTGTAGGGGGCTAATTCTAACAAAATCTTTTTCTTCTCATGGCTTGAGATGCCATGAGGATACTGTTGAGTTTCCAAGAGGTTGGCTATGTCTGCATACCAAGGGGTAAATGTGTCAACTAGAAACAAGGAAGCATCAAGAAGGTCTGGATCATCCTATTCCTCTTCTGTAGTTTGAGGGATCCGTGATAGATGATCGGCTAGGACATGGGAACGCCTAGGCTTAGTGACCACTTCAAAATCAAACTCTTGGAATAGGAGCAACCATCTCATCAGTCGTCCTTTGACATCTGCTTTATTCATTAGGAAGGACAGGGCTTCATGATCCATGTAGAACTTGAAATGTGTTGACAGTAGATAGTTTCGAAATTTCTCCAGTGCAAACACCATTGCCAAGCACTCAAGCTCTATCACTGTGTAGTTCCATTCTCTATCAATGACCTTTTGGCTTGCATAATATGTTGGTTGATCTAATTTAGAGGGGCCCTTTTGACATAGGGCAGCACCTAGCCCTTCAACTGATGCATTTGTATGCACATGAAACTCCTTTGTCCAATCAGGAGGCTGCAAGATAGGTGCTTGGATAAGGCACTGTTTTAGGGTATTAAAAGCTTCTTTACAGTCATCAGTCCAAAGAAAATCCGCATCTTTCCTTAGGAGCTTGTGCAGAGGGGCTGCCTTGGTTGCAAAATGTGCACTAAATCTTATGTAGTAGCCCACATGGCCAAGAAATCCTCTCAGTTGCTTGAGGTTTATTGGTGCGGTCAAGGTGGCAATATTCTCAATCTTCACTGGGTCTGTTGCAGTCCCTTGTGCAGAGACAATATGGCCCAAAAGAACTCCTGATGAGATGCCAAAGACACATTTGTCGGGGTTGAGAGAAATACCATACTCTCAGCATCTGTCAAAACACTGCTCTAGGTGTCCCCAATGCTCATGGATTAAGCTATAGACACAGAAGTCATCGAGATACACCTCAATGAAATCATGCAAATGATTCTAAAAAGCAGCCATTATTACTCGTTGGAAGGTGGCAGGAGCATTACAGAGCCCAAACGGCATCACTCTATAGACATACGTCCCCCATTCTGTAGTGAAGGTTATTTTGGATTGCTCCTCTTCTACAATTTGGACTTGGTTATATCCGCTGAATCCATCCAAGAGGGAATAGAGCTCATGGCCTGCCACTATGTCCAACAGTTGGTCTCTGTGAAAGGGATAGGAAAATGATCCTTCTTTGTCTTCGAGTTCAGCTTTTGAAAGTCCATGCATATTCGAAGTTTTCCGTTCTTCTTGGGTACTACCACAATGGGTGAAACCCATTCACTGTTAGCCACGGGATAAATGAACTTGGCTTCAAGAAGCTTCAATAATTCGGCCTTCTCCTGAGCTGAATAATTAGGATTCATACGCCTTTGTCTCTACCTCACAGGTTTGGCATCAGGCTCTAGGTCAATGTGACGTTGGCATATTGTGGGATCAATCCCCTTTAGGTCTTTGTATGACCAAGCAAACACGTCTAAGTTCTCATTTAGTAGGTCTCGTAGGACCAACAGTTCTTCTGGAAGATTGAGACCCACTTTCAGGTGACATTCAGTACCGTCAATATCCAAGAACGTCAATTGCCTTTCACCTTCCACTTCACGGATAAACGTCCCACGGATTGCTTTTGGATAGAGGTCTGCTGACTCCTTCAAGGGAGTAGTGTCGTCGTCTGATATTCCACTAGAACCAGTGTCTTCCTTCTGAACAGATGACTCATTTGTCTGTTGATATTGTTGGAAAGGTATCAGAGCTTTGTTTGCTTCTGTGTGAGTGGTGATTTCTTCTGGACTTAGGGATTCATCTTCAGAGGATGCATCCAGGAATGTCACATAGCATAGACCTTCTATAAGCCGTGGCTCTGATGGACTTCTGTTGACAAGGAGCATCATCATCATCTTTTCTCCAGAATGAATGGTCAGGGTGATAGGAGCCATTGGTGAACTTAATTTTTATACCTTTGATCCATTGCTTATGTAGATTCTACATACTTTGTGGTCCATTGGTCAACCCAAATGGAACCATGGTTATTCCATCCAACACCCCGAGATCTTCAGCCTCTGAGGTCTCTATAGGGACATCAACAAGATCATCTGCTATCAGAGGAACTTCTTCATCTGCACTTTCACAACGTGCTTCGTTTTCTTCCTCATCACTTTCATCCTCTTCCTCTAGAGGCTTTGTCTCTGCTTCTGTAGAGGCTCTATAGGAGAAGAACTGATCTTCTGCCTCTGCGTCTACTTCTGCTTCTATCTCTACAACCGCCATGTAATAGGGAGAACAATACATCCATGCTTCTATCTCGCTATCAGAGGTGATTTTAGAAGTCAATTCTAGTTGAGGCAGGAGGTATTTTCCCATGGACAAAGACTTGGCTTCCTTTGGTAGTTGGTTTACAGTGCCCACTATTAGGGACCGTGCCTCTGTTTTCTTGGGAAAGATTTGTTTAACAGCCTCTTCGTCTCTTGATGTACCATATGTTACTTCATTGGAGGAGTCTGTTATGACTGATGGATGTGGATCCATTGCCTTTTTGGGATCCATACAATTTCAACACCACTTTATTGGGTCCTTTGGTAGGGTTAGGATTCCTTTGAACCAGTCCGTCCTAGCTCTTGCTTCAAAAAGCCAAGGTCTTCCCAGTAACAGAGGGTATGAGGTCCCATAAGAATTTAGTTTGACCACCAAATATGTCAACCAATAGTCTCTTCCTACAAGGGTTGTTTTTACGTATGGGAGGATGCCCAACGGTTTAATTATGCTTTGGTCTGCCAATCTGATAAGCCATTGTGTAGGTTGAATTCCTTGCAAACCTAAGTCCTTCATTGTCACATCTGTCATTATGTTTACTGATAAGCCTCCATCAATCAATGCATCTGAAAGAAATCATCCTTCTATCCATACACTAATCTCTAGGGTTCTAGGATCTAGGAAGGTGTTAGCCACATCTACTTCCTTTGCACGCTCTGGGACCTTATTAGTCTTGGTCGCTGTTGAAGAAGCAATCCTTAATCCATGTCTTCAAGTCAAGATGCTTTTGAATCTTTTTCGACAACTGGGAGATAGTATTAGCAACTGTCGAAATGTTAGGTTTGGTTTAAAGGTGTCTAGGTCTTTTACCAAGTCATATTCTTTGATAGGATCCATGGGCTTCTCGAGCCTGCTCGAGAATGGGGCCACACCCATTTTCATCTTTCCTTTTTCTTCTAGCAATGGCAGCATCAACACTTCCTCTGTTTCTGGAGGTGCTTCTGTATCTTCTATCTCCTGAACCTCTGGTCCTACCTCTAGGACTGTCTTTGTGACTCTCTGTGGCACTGCAGTGCTCTATCCACTGCTCTGTCCCTCTATTGGCAGGTTGAACTTCACAGTCTTGGCAGGGGAGTTGTTCTCTTTTTGGACAACTGGTTCCTTCTTCTTGGTGAGCATGATAGCGATAACTTCCAACTCTACCAAATTGGAGGCAGGCTCTTGTGCCTTCTGTTGGCTATCAATGGCATTGGCCTTGACAGGGGCTGGACTTGGACAGTCCTTTGCAGTGTGGCCTTCTCCTTTGCATTGACTGCATAAGAGCTTGTAATCCACAGATCTTCTAGGGTTTGGACAATTCGGGGAGATATGACCCTTTTCTCCATATCTGTACATTCCACCTCGGATCTCTGACCACCGCCAGACCTGTCGTCCTCTGTGACTTTGAGAGGGAAACCTCTTTGGACCAAAATTAGGACCAAACTCCCTAGGCTTTGGTCCAATGTCCTGCATTGTCATTTTGGATTCTAGCAAGTTGAATCTTGCATTTTCTTATTTCTGTCTTCATTGTGCCGATAGAATCAACCATAATCTTCAATTTCTTCACAAAATCCATCATAACAAAAAAGAACATAAAAGAATACACCATTTTTGAATGGAAACCAATCACATAGTATTCATCTTCAATGTCTTCATAGTTTTCTCTCTCAATCTCTCATAGAAAGATACATTGTTTTGATAGAATTGGCTATCTCTGACTCTCTTCCTCTCTATTTATATCAATAGTACATCATCTCCTCACTACAATACTCAATAATGACTCTTAATTCTCTTCTCTTGGTCGTGGATACACCTCCCAAAAGGTATATCTGATGCGAAGAGACACCAAAGATATCATAGTGTTCTGTGAGATCTGGCTTCTGTCACTGTCCTTCTTTAATCTTCTGTGAATCTTCATCAGCTACTTCTTCACTTCAATTAGCTTGAATAGAGCTTCCATTCATCCTTTTCCTAAGACAAAAACCCTTCCCAAAACATCTGTACATCCAACATAACGCTCAATAGAAACAAACAAAACAAACCACAGAGCAACAGGACAACAAAAGAGGAGGACTATAGAAGCTACAGAACCTTACAGAAGATCAACAAAGACCATAAAAACCATAAAAACCAAACCAAAACCAATTCAATCTTTCATAAACCTTTTAATACAACCTTAACCATCTCTCAAAACATCCAGTCAACCATCTCAACTGCCGAAACAGAAACAAAAAAAAACAAAACAGAAGAAAATCAGACCTTACAGAATCAAACAGAAAAAATTAGAGAACCCTTCAGAACATCATATCCTCATCAAAAACCAACATAAACCCTTCAAACATACTCAAGCCATTCCAAACACTTCAAAACATCTTCAAATTCAAACAATCCATCACAAAAAACAACCATTCAGTAAAAAAAACAACAAAAAATCAACCCAAAAAAACATATCATTTCAGCACTCAACAAGGAAGCACAAGGAGACCCCGATAGACTCTCAAAAAGAGAGAGAGAGAGAGAGAGAGAGAGAGAGAGAGAGAGAGAGAGAGAGAGAGAGAGAGAGAGAGAGAGAGAGAGAGAGAGAGAGAGAGAGAGAGAGAGAGAGAGAGAGGAGTTACCTCGAGATACTGCAAGGGAGAGAGTTAGCTCAATTCCCCCTATCTCAGTCTTCAAGTGAGCCACCTTCTCTTATACTCTTCCATCTCAAAATCCATTCCTCATTCTTATCTCTTGAATCTATTTGTAGACGATGGCCCCCAAGTAAAGAATGTCACGTGCAGATGGCAATCCCACAATCAACAACAAAGCTTCGGCAAGGGTATCACCGCCAATACAACTAATACATTTCCAAATTGTTAGATGCTTTCTTTGATTCCCACATGAGATACATTAGGTCCTGTACTATGTTGCATGAGAATGGGTTATTAGAAAGAATAAATTCATCCCAAATATTTGAAAGATGGAGTTTGCGAAGTGCATGTATCAAGGGGAGTTAATTGTACCTAGATGCATATGGCTTATTTGTTGATAGAGCAATTACAAGGAAGAATCAGTCAGGGGTTATGAATGGCATAATCGTAAAAAGAATGACATTAAAAATTATTCATGCAAGTGTTAAGTAAATTTTGTATAGAATTGCTCTTTGATCCCAAGGGGGGGCGAGCGAATATGTGATGGAATTTTTATCGCATCTATTCTTGTATTGTTTGGAAAAAATACCTTTGGTTTTTTGTTGGTTGATCAAAAAGCACCCTAAATGCTTGTACATTCAATTGATTGTTGGATTGTGCTTTGGATAATTACTCCAAGTGCTTGTGATTGATGGTAAATTCATGGTAGGAGTCTATGATGACAATTTTCCATGGGGAATAAAGGAATGTTTTCTTAGAAGATGATATTAGGCTGATTGCCTTGATTGCACTTCATTCTTAATTGGATTAATTAAGGAAAGATATTTTGTGCAGGTGGATCATCTCCAAGGTCACACCGCACTTCAATCCGAGATGACGTTGCTCGATTCATGTGCCAAAGGTCGAGTAGTGAAAAGGCCAACCACTAAAGTGTTAGCCGGTTGTATACCGTGCAAAGAACCGTGATCTTGTTTCCAAGATCTACAAGTAAGAACTGGCTTATGTGTAATGGAGGAGCTTGCTCCTTGTCAATAATATAACTCCACAAGGGGAGGGGGGACTGGCCTATCTTCCAGCCCCTAGTGTGTTGCCAATTTCTCTACCTCTCTCTCTACATCTTTCTTTTCTCTCATCTATTCTCCCTCTGTGCCAACTATATAAGAAAGTCGAGCGTGTATCTCGGATTTTATAGTATTGTCCTACGACAGGGTGGTCTCAGAGAACTTGGAGGCTTTTCACAAAGTTTTATCGTCATTCAACCTTTAGGTATTGTTAGGTTAGAACTTGATTCGTGCCATTTTAGAGGACCAGAATGAGACTATGCCCTACGAGGAGAGAGGTTAAGCAACGCATCCCTCTCGTTTTCCATTCTCTTTGAACCAAGTGTGGCATGGATCTGCTTTGGATTGGGTATCTCTCTGCAAAGTAGGATGTCCAGGACTTGAAGCTAGAATGTTGTCAGGAGACCGTGACCCCTAGGAACCCAGATTTCAAGTCAATCCTAGTGGGTTCTCATCCGCGAACATTCCGTTGTGAGACAAACTTGATAATCCCTAGGCAACAAACCCCGTAACATTCCATGGGAGTGCTGAGCGATGTCGCTTAGGTTCATCTCTCGATGGACCGCTAAAAACGTGCTTCGACAGGGGCGGGCACATTACAGTTGGTATCAGAGCCAAACTTCGTAATGATATATGATTGATTAATGTATGGTTCATAGGCATATCCTAAACAGAACAACCTAAGTGGCATGGCTTGACTGCCAGGCACCTTCTACACCCACGAATGCTGACATGCAAGAGAAGAAATTAATGAATTTTTCAAGCTACACCCACGAAGACATGCTGACATGAATGAATTTTTCAAGCTAAAGCACCTAGAATTAACCTTGGAAGCATACTACTCAAAGTTTGTAACCCTACTGAAATATGCACCACCTCTGGATATTGCGTAGAAAGTATCCAAGTTTTGACATGGCCTGAACACTCCTCTAAACCACTATCTTGAAGCAATGCATCCAACAGACTTGCAAGATGCATTACTTCGAGCAAAGCCAATCATCCAACAACTTAAACCAGGCAATTGTGACAAAGATGATTCCCGAGATTAGGGCAAGAGATGCCACACGTGTGGAGAGATAGGGCACATTCGTAGGAGATGTCCCTACTGTCAATGCTTCCATTGCAATGAGCTAGGACACATCCAAGCATACTGCCCTGACTTTAAGCCCAAAAGATATTGAGCCTCCAAGGAAACAAAGCTACACAAGTGCAGTCTTCGGATATATAGAGGAATCAAATGAAGACGAAGACTTAGAACCCACTATACCTCTTCAAGATTATTAGAAATCGTGGAAATTTTATCAACATGAAATACAAGCTGTATTGGGATCAACTTTACTCTTGTAACTACAGTTAACCCGAGTAATATGAGTTGCATCAATTTTGAGCCTAGAACATACAAGTGACCAAAGATACTTTAGCAAGAATGATAGTTATAGCTTGCAATGAATTTCTCTTAAGTGTTCTTCTCAACGAATATAGATTGGGTCTTACCAGAATGTCAAAGCTTGGGAGTATTCTTTAATATTACAATCAAAGTCGATTGACCATGGACCTTAGTCCAGATCTAAAAAGAGGACAATTCAGAAACAAAGTTTTCTCTATAAAGGACCACTTAAGTCTGCTGAAAGGATCCTAGGACAATTTTGTTTAAAGAAAAAAAATCATGCCAAGGACAACCAGGAATCTTGTGACTCCAAGTGATAAAGCTTCATGCTATTTCTTTTGCAAGAAGCTAGGTCATTTCAAAAGGGAATGTCCAAAGCACCCTAAACACCGATGCTGCGAGTGCCACAACATTGGACATATCCATGTCAATTGTCCCAATAGGACTCAAAGAGAACTTGAACTTACAAGGAATGAAATTATACAAGCTCCAATGATCTAGAATATACCAGATACTTAGGAAAAACCTAGAAGATATTCATGAGATGTAACTACAATAAACTTTTATCTTGTAATCCAGACTCGGATATATCAAATACAATAAGTTGTTGTTTTAAAATATAGCATGCTTATGAGTGGTCAGAGTGTCGCAACGAATGTGTGATGGGTCTTGCCCCATAGGTTCCAGAATGAAACCCCTAGTTTCTCTCGACATGAGGACATCTCGATTTCTCTAAGGGGAGAAGGATGTAATATTTCCACACAATTAAAAGTTAGTTGTTGGTTAGTCTAAAAGTTAGTTAGTCAGTTTTATTTAATTAAAAATATAACTTTTAAAAAATCGACAGTTGTAATTCAACATTTTTCTCGGATTGACAAGGACCGTAGCCACCCTTTAAGGAAGTTAATGTGAACAAGAGTTATGAGCCATATTAATCACGTGTTAATGTGTATAGTATGGATGGTCCAAAAATATTAGATTTTTAAGCAAAAACTAGAATATTTTAGATATTATCCTAAAAATATATGGAGATTTCTAGAACTGATGTCATATTTAAAAAAAGAAAAATGATATTTTAGCTAGTTTTGGAGATTATATAAAAATAAAAAAAAGAGAGAGATTGGCAAAATCGCACATGCCACGACGATTGCAGTTTGTAGGTAGTAGACAACACTTCGAACAGGGAGAAAAAGGAGTGATTTGAAATATTTCTAACCAAGCGTCTTAGGGTTTTACTCCCCTTTCGGAGCCAATGGAACCATGAAATTTATGATTTGAGCATCAAATCACTGATTTTTCCAAGATCCCCTCTACAAAGAGCTCTTCCTCTCAACCACAACCCTTCTTATCTTGTTTAGCTATAAATATGAGGCATGGAAGAACAAGGAAGCACAAGGAGACCCCGAGAGGCTACCACACAAAGAGAGAGAGAGAGAGAGAGAGAGAGAGAGAGAGAGAGAGAGAGAGAGAGAGAGAGAGAGAGAGAGAGAGAGAGAGAGAGAGAGAGAGAGAGAGAGAGAGAGGTTACTCGAGACTGCAAGGGAGAGAGTTAGCTCAATTCCCTCTATCTCGGTCTTTGACTGAGCCACCTGTTACACTTTTCCATCTCAAAATCCATTCATCATTCTTATCTCTCGAATCTATTT
The DNA here is from genome assembly GCF_053477565.2 of Lygodium microphyllum. Lineage (NCBI taxonomy): Eukaryota > Viridiplantae > Streptophyta > Polypodiopsida > Schizaeales > Lygodiaceae > Lygodium > Lygodium microphyllum. Next base: position 135,215,153 of record NC_141140.1, on the reverse strand, counting down.
GCGGACGATGGCCCCCAAGCGAAGAATGTTGCATGCAGATGATAATCCCACAACCAACAACAAATCTTTGGGCGAGGGTATCACCATCAATACAACTATGGTACCGGATATAAGTAATGCATTTCTGAATTGTTAGATGCTTGCTTTGATTCCCGCATGAGATACATTAGGTCTCGTACTATGCTACACAAGAATGGGTTATTAGAAAGGATAAATTCATTGCAAATATTCAAAAGATGGATTTTGTGAAGTGCATGTATCAAGGGGAGTTAATTGCACCTAGATGCATATGGCTTATTCATTGATAGAGAAATTACAAGGAAGAATCGGTTAGGGGTTATGAATGGCATAATCGTAAAAAAAATGACATTAAAAATTTTGCATACAAGTGTTAAGTAAATTTTGCATAGAATCGCTCTTTGATCCCAAGGGGGAGTGAGAATATGTGATGGAATTATTATCGCGTCTATTCTTGTATTGTTTGGGAAAAATACATTTGGTTTTTTTTGGTTGATCAAACAACACCCTAAATGCTTGTACATTCAACTGATTGTTGGATTGTGGTTTGGATGATTACTCCAAGTGCTTGTGATTTATGGTAAATTCACGGCAAGGGTCTGTGATGACAAATTGCCATGGGGAATAAAGGAATGTTTTCTTGGAAGATGATATTAGGCTGATTGCCTTGATTGTGCTTGATTCTTAATTGGATTAATTAAGGAAGGATATTTTGCGTGGGTGAATCATCTCCAAGGCCGTGCTTCAACCCGAGAGGGCACTGCTCGATTCACGGGCCAAAGGTGGAGTGGTGAAAAGGCTAACCACGAAAGTTATGTCTCACTCCTAGGTCGCTTGGGGTTAGATGGAGCTCTGGACGCCCCCTTTCTTAGTCCGGAATGGAGTTAAAGATTGTCATGAGCCCCCAACATCTAGGGCGTTGGAAGATGCTATTTTAGGTAAAGGATGGAAATTATGGGGCCATGTGATTTGGACCGAGTACTTTTGTTGGACAAAAGAAATACATAATTTCTCTTGTATGGCCAGGAGACAAAGATTAACTTGAAGATAAGTTAAGGAACTTATTTGTCAAAAGGACTGCTTGCTCTGTTTTTGTGTCTGTGATGTAAATTACGTGAACAAACCCTATTCCATAAAGGCTTAATTAAGGAAGCTGGTTTTAAATGTCACACGTAATTGTGGTAGGACCTAATTAGAAAACTAAAGCTATCAAGGGAAGCGAGTGGGTGGAACCCTGGACGGGTCTATCCTATAGCAGGGGTGGTCCCAGAAAACTAGGAGGCTTCTCACAAAGATTTACGTCATTCGACCTTTAGGTATTGTTAGGTTAGAACCCGATTCATGTCGTTTTAGGGGACCGGAATGGGACTATGCCCTACAGACAGAGAGGTTAAGCATCGCATCCCTCTGGTTTCCCATTCTCTTTGAACCAAGTGTGGCATGGATCTGCTTCGGATTGGGTATCTCTGCGCAAAGTGGGATGTCCAGGACCCGAGGCTAGAATTCTGTTAGGAGACCTTGATCCCTAGGAACCCAGATTTCAGGTCGATCCTAGTGGGTTCAACTACAAACGTTCCAAGGTGGACTCGAGAAACCCTAGGCGGCGACAAACCCCATAACATTTCATGTGAGTGCCGGGTGGCATTGCTTAGATTCGAACCTGTAATAAAGCATAAGTCACTTTAGTCTAGAGTAGGCTAGGGTTAAGTATAAAAGGTGATGTAACATGTGAGGTATCTTTTTGCCATTTTACAAACATTACTTGTTTGAGGTCTCAACCTGCCACCATTTAAGAGGGTGAATACTCTTGGCCGCCATAGCTTGGGGTGCATACCTTGCTGCAGCCTCTCATCATTTGATTCTCAACCAACATTGGTAATACCATTTCTTGCCAAGCCACCTTGGCTATGGCTTCTTGGCATTTTATGACTATTTCTTGTATTTTTAGTTTAAAAGCTTGTTGTGGAATTTATCTTTATTACATTGGTATCATAGCCTTGCTTTGATCCAAGGCAGGCTTTAATTCCATCATTTTCATGATTATGATCTTGCTGGGGAGGTCATTTTCATGGAAGATCTGGTTACAGATCTTGGTTGCTGTGTCAGGTCTAACTGCAAGACTTCCACAATTAGCCATGGCTCTAGTTGAAGACATTATGGAGGTTCTTGGCAAAAGAATGGTAGTATTATTTCTATTTTAAACAAGTCAACATCTAATTAAAACCATGTTTGGAGCCTTTCTTGTCAAAAGAGAAGGGGATTGGAGTTCGAGACAACTACATTAGCTTCTTTTTTTAGATCTAGGGTTTCTCACTTTCCTTTCTCCTCATTGTTGAAGCTTCCATGGAGGTTCTTTGACCTAATCTTTTCTTCATGACCTAATCTCTCTCTATGACCTACAAAGCATCATTCCTTGCATCTCAACAAGCAAAGGGAGCACCATTTTGCAAGTCAAAATTCAGAGGGGAGGGCCGGGGCTTCTAACTTCCTTGAACGGTCATCCAAAGCCTCTCTATCAAGCCTTGAAGTTTCAGAGTTGCAGGAGGCGGCTCCTTAACAGTCTTTCAAATCTTTGGTGAACAGCAAAGATCAAAGCACAGATCAACATGGATAGGCTCACTTGTTGCTGCCAGTGAAAGGCCCTTGTACAAGCGAGGGTATCTTGAGTTTGCATTTGAAGGAGCACTGGAACCGAGCTTCTTTACATTGAGAAATCATCAGTTTCTCATTTGGGTGTGCAGTAGAGGCCTGGCTAGTACCATAGAGCAAGCATCAGGTTTGTTTTAGGTCCTGACAGGTGGTGTGTTTGCCGAGAGCTACTAATAAGTGGCGGTCTCCAAATCTCGGTCAATAGGGACTAGTTTATTCACAAGCTCAATGGAAAAGATTTCCATCCTTGGCAAGTCCTGGTAAAATACAAAATGATGGAAAGAGGCTACTGGCCCTTCATAAAAGGAACCAAAGTTATTGACCCATCCAATCCCCTTGATGTAGAAGATGATGAAATAGCTCAAGCCATCATCATGCTTCATTTAGATGAATCTTTAATTCATCATATTGACCAACTCTCCACTACCAAGGAGAAGTGGGATGAACTTGAAAGGCTCTACGGTGCTACAGGAAAGAACTCCAAAATCTTTCTAAAGATTGAGTTTTTCAGCTTGGAATACAAATAGGGAGAAGATCTAAGCAAGTTTGTTTCACATATGAAGGGGCTTATGGCACAACTTGCCTCCATTCAAGCACCCATTCATGATGAAGATGCCATTGCCATCCTTGTGAAGTCTGTGAAGAAGGTTTTTCCAACCCTTGTGACTACCCTAACTAACATTCCAAACCCAACCTTGGCAAGTATCATCCAATCTTGCTTGGATGAAGAGAAGAGAAACCATGCTGAAGGAACTTCAGCATTCGCTTCCCGTGAGCAAGTGTTAGTCCATACCACTTCTACTAAGTGCTCCTTCTGTCACAAAAAAGGGCATATTGTAAGCAATTGCTGGAAGAAATACCCTGACAAAATGAAGTGCAATAAATGCAAAAAGACCGGGCATATCACCAGTAAGTGTCACAGTGTTCCAGAAGTAACTAAGGAATTGGAGGCCAACTTTGCCTCTCCCAATCCACATATGACCGACTCTTTTGAGTCTTGTAACATCCTCTACCTATGAATATCCTTATAGCCTGATTTATAAAGGCATCCCATTTAATCGAGGGGGGGAACTTTAACATGTCTTGTGATGCAATGCCACCCTGACATTGAGGGGGGTGTTAGAACGTAGGCATGGGAATCCACCCTAGGCAAGGGTCTATAAGGGTAGATGTATGTGAATGGCCTTAAGGGGCAGTGGAAACCCTAATCCTAGCTTGGCAGAGGCTATATAAACATCCTATGGGTCACTATCAGAGTGAGAGAGTTTACCGAAGTTGTACTCTAAGCAACTTAGTAAACAAGATTTTTTTATTGTACTTTAAGCTCTCATCTCCCTTGTGCACATCCTTCTTGCTACAAACTATGAGTATTCGCAGAAAAAGCGACTAATTATTTTAAGGAAAATTTTTGAGTACTGTAGACACTTCTTCATTGCTCTTAATCCATGAAAGTGCATCTTTGGGGTACCCTATGGGTTGTTATTGGGCCATGTGGTTAGCTCAACTGGTATTGCGATGGCAAAACTGACCTTGAAAAGATAAAGGTTATAGTCACTATGAGTTTGCCACACACTCCAAAAAAGGTACACAACTTTCTGTCCACCATCAGTGGGATACTATCGGAGATTTATCAATGCATTGGTAGACATAATGTTTCCATTGACAAACTTGTTATCTTTTAACTGTTTGTTTAATTGGAGCAAGTTTGTCAGGTATCTTTTGAGGATGTGAAGTAGGAACTAGCAAAAGCACCAATCCTAAAAGCACCCAGAAGAGGTGAGGTCTTTTATATATTTTCAACAACAACAATGCATAGTATTAGCTATTGTTTAGCCCAAATTTGAGAAGAGAAATGGTATCATCTAATAGCCTTTGCTAGTTATAAATTGGAGATATTTGAAGTCAACTATACCTATATGGAGAAATTGTGCCTTGTAATGGTTTTTGCAACAAAGAAATTCAGGCACAATATTCTCTATGAGAATGTGGTATTTTTCACGAAGGCTGAGGGACTTTTATTGTTGATGAACAAGTTGTAGCCACCTGACCATTTAGCAAAGTGATTAATTACTTTGCAAGAGTTTGATCATGAGATTATGAATAAGCCATTGAAGTTATAGGGCATTGTGGAATTTCTTGTGGGTTTCGAGGAGCCAAAGGAAATTCTAGCTAAAGAAAGTGACATCAAAGATCTATTCAAAATCAATAGAGCTTCCATCCCTTCATGGTATGCAGCTATAATGCATTATCTATCTACAGGGGGATTTGGGATTGCTTTATCAAAGTCTGAGAAGAGAAAGATTAAGCAGCAAGTACTACACTTTTCAATTATAGTTGGTGTCTTATACCGAAAAGGCGTGGACAAGATTTATCGCCGATGCATAGTACATGTTGAGGTACCATTCCTTCTTGAGGAATGTCATGATTCAGCATGTAGGGGATATTATGATGGACAACTTACCGCCTAGAAAGCTTTGTGTGCTAGATATTGGTGGCCATTGATTTTCCAGGATGCTTTCAATTATGTTAAGCGTTGTGAATTTTGCCAAAGACATGATGCAAGGGAGATTCGTAATGGTTGCTAAATCCTATTTTAGTTATATTACCCTTTGAAAAATGGAGTATCAATTTTGTTGGACCAATATACCCTTCATCGACTATGCAAAAGCATTATATTATTGTAGCAATAGACTATTTTACAAAGTGGTCTGAAGCTCGAGCAACGATGAAGGATAACACTAAGAAGATGGCCAATTTTATTATGAAGCAAATTTTTTGCTAGTTTGATCCACCTAAGGAGATAGTGTTTGATCGAGGGACACTCTTCCTGAATAAGGTTATAATAGCCTTGACGAAAGCTTTGAAGATTAAACACAATAAAACCACCCCATATAATCCGCAAGCAAATGGTCAATTGAGAGTACAAATAAATAGCTTGTAGGGATCTTATCCAAGATAGTGTCTGAAAGTAAGTGAGATTGGGATAAGAAACTGTATATGGTGATTTGTGCTTACAATATGACATTCAAGAGAGCTACAGGCCAAGAGAACTACAAGCCACACCTTGTTCAAGTTGGTATATGGGGAAGAGTGTGTCTTACAATTGGAAATAGAGCTACCCACTATGCGATTTTCTCTCAATCATTCGTTGGGAGAGGCAGAAGCAAGGAAATATTTGTTTCTCTTGTGCATCTTGATGAAATTGATTGTGGGCTTTATTACATCAAGAGGTAAGAAAGAAGAGAATGAATGCGCTTCATGACCTTCAGGCTAAGAAATATAAATTTGTGAAGGGTCAATTGGTGTTGTACTATGATGCTCATCGCGAGCTATTTGTTGGTAAACTAGAACCCAAATGGGATGGGCCATATAAAATTGTACATATAGGGAAAAATGGCTCTACGGCCCTTTTAGTATATTTGCAAGAGGTAGAGTTTAAAAATAAATTTAACTTTAATAATTTGAATCCTTACTACGTGTAAGGACTGACATCAAGACTTGGTGCCTGTGAGGGTCCTTCATGGTTTAGGTTTAACTTACACTAGGTACTAAGAAAACCGGATGGGAAGAATCATCCCTTATCTTGAGCATCTGTATTTAGAGCAATGTCACCACCAAGGTCGAGTAATTTGGTGGAGTTAAAGTTATCAGATGACTGAGTGGTAAGATGGATCTTTTACATGGGATATTAAGGTTTAGTGCCACCATTGTCAAAGGATTATGACAAGTATTCCTATCAAGTTTAGCAAGGAAGGAGGGATTGTACTTGTTATACATTCTCTCTCTTGGCTCAACTTTGATTATAATAAGTACGAGTGAGCTTATCAATATGGCATGGCCTATTAGTGAAGATTGGGTCTATACTTTGTATTTTGATGGAGCTTCTAGAGGGCTCGCTAAACATGCGAGTGTTGGTGTGGTCATTAAAGATCCTAATGTAGGGTTGTTATGAAAATGAGAGTATATTTAAGACACTCTTTCCCTAATAATATGGCACAATACAAGGCCTTGATTATGGGGCTAAATGTAGCCCAATGTGGTGGTATCCGTGGTGAAAGGTTACTCGCAGTTAGTGATCAACCAATTGAATGGGGCCTATAGTGTGTGTGGGATCCCATCCTATGAATGTACCATCGTGCAGCCTTGGATATGTTGCATATTTTTTAGACGGTGACTTGTTAGCTAATTCCTTGACAGTGGAATTGATTTGCCGATTCCCTAGCTAATTATACTTTTGTTGAAGATGTGTTTTTCAATTGTGATCCGAGAGAGCTCTTACAATTACCTTCTAACATTAGCCCAAGACTAATTTGGGGTCTTCTTGTTGACACATCCTATTTTAGCCGCCAATGGCTAGTTTGGATTATGAGTCAGGTAGCAATTGAGCACCTTCATATTTTGTCATGGACGTATAGGATCATTTATCGTCATATTTGCAGACTTCCCTTGCTATTTATACAAGGGGGTTAGCTAATAACCTGATGCATTTAGTGTAGGGCTTGAGGAGCCCTTATTCTTGGTTAATCTTATGCTTCAGTGGAGTTATATCGTAACCAAGGTTTTGTTTCAACAATATGTTGCTAAATGGTTGTTTTGTGAAATATTTTGTTAGGCCAAGAGGCCTAGTCATTCCGTAATGAAATGTCACATTTCATTAGTCCAAGAGGTCCATGTGTTTGTTTAGGGCGGGTGCGGTTAACAAGTTTTATTTTAGTGCTGTGCTATATAGATTCAATAGAACCTAGAGGGAGCCTTTGCTGCGCAGAATCTTCTTGTGGCCAAGTCTAGGTGATATTTTTCCTTTACGAGTACTTTCTCTCTGTGTTATATGTGTTTATGTACTTGCGGAAAATTTTTCCTTTTGTTAAGGATGGAAAATCAAGGCATGAAGTCTCAGGGTTAGATTGGATATATTTTGGGGGAGATTCAAATAGTTGTCTGCCTCCTGTCAAGACATTGTCAAGTATTGTAAGACCTATTTTTAGAAGGCAGTCCTAGTGACTCTGTTCTACTAGCTTGCTAGGCATCTGTTCTAGGAGTCCTTGCTAGTATGAGGCAATCAGAGAAGTCACTTGAAATAAAAAGAAGAGACAAGTATGAATATACTTGAAATATAAAAATACAAAGGTGTATAAAAAGGGGTTCTAACCCCTAAAATAGAAAACAAAAGAAAGAAAAATCTTAAGAGTAATTGATTATTGCCTTCTTGCAAAGGCTTGGTAGGTTCCTAGAGATGATCGGGGCCAATGCATTGTCTTTCTAGGGTGTCATCTAGCTAGAAAAGAAATGCTAAGGAAGGTTGGAGCGAAAATAAAAGTAAGTGCAAGAAAAATCTTGGAGTGTCACCTTGTGAGAGCTTGGTAGGTTCTTAGGTGTCGAGTTAGGACTTGAGGCTAATACCCTGTTCTCTTTTGGGTCATTACACTCAGCTCCCTCCTATTTACACACCCAAGTATGGAAACTTTGAAGGAAAAATATTATCAATAGGGAATATATGATGACCAGTTATAGGAGTCCTCACCTAGTAGGAGTCCATGGTCCAATTGTCATAAGTTGGGTCTATAGTTCATGCCACCACCTAAGATGACTTCTTTGATGGTTATTTTTAGCCAGTTTGTATTGTAGTAGTTATTTAGCCACTCACTTTGGATTTCTATCAAATTATGATGGGCCTATCCCTTAAAAATTTTCATGCCTTGATTATATTAAGGGGTAGAATGAGAGTTGTTCTTCTACTTTGTTGTTTATTGTGTTTTGTGGTTGCTTGATGCTTTCTATGGTTGTTGATTGTGTAGATCAGTTCGTGGGTTCGATGGGCTAAGTTGCCCTATCCCGTGGTGGCCAATGAGAGCAGATTTTTTGAGGCCATTTTTGAAGCACAAAAGTGCCCAAGAGACGAAAAAGGAAAAATTTTCATGAAAAATAAAACAGTTGCGGATCGATGAGCTAGAGTTTTTCTAGATAGAGTTCGATGCCAAGAATGTAATGCAAGTCTCAGTTCATTGATATCGGAGTTCGTTTAACTCCCCATTTAATCTCCGCAAGGTTTGACATTCTGAAGTAACTATGTGATTCGGGACCAGAAAGAGTGTGATGGAGGCTAGGTTTATAGATTTTGATGTCGCAGAGCCAGTCATCCAATTGGATCGCGAATCCAAGATCGTTTGCCCCTCCAAAATGCAAAAGTCCACTTTGTTTGCAATGTGAAACCCAAAGTGTGAACTAGGCATTTTATAAATGAAACTTTGAAAAAACATGCAAATTTATATCAGATAAGGAGGAGGGGGCACAAATTCTTTTGCTCCCCAAAATTTGCTGATTTTATGGCCCTTCAATAGGAATGAGAGAGAGATGATGGCCAATCTCTAATCTAGGCAAAGGACACTTCGTTTTGACTCTAGACATGAAAAATATGGTGCAAGGAATCAAATTGCTAATTTTCAGTCTTCCTCTCTCCTCTTGTTGTGTGTTCCCATGCTTGATTCTATGAGAGAAGGGGGTGGACTCAAATGAGATATTTTAATCATAGGATGAGGCTAGAGCGTGAAGGAACATAGATAGAGGTTGGAAGGATCGTTAGCAGCTATTGGGAAGCCTCAATGGGCCTCCAATCACGAGATAAGTATAATATAAGACGTGGTTCTATAAGTGGTAGATTTTATTGTTTTATGATAAATTTTACTTGGAAATTGTTGAAAATGATTTCATTTGTTTGTCAATGCTCTAATCTATCAGAAATGTTAAAGAAATCAAGAAAAATCAGTCATTTAATAATTTCTTTATAAACACACAAAACCCGCAACATTACGGTTTTAAGGAAATCATGCAGTGTTAGGATTTTGTTGCGTATATGGTATTCCTATGGGATGAAATACGATAAGAAAATATTTTTCAATAAGCTTGATTAGTCTAAATCAGTAAACAAAAAATGGTTTTATTTATAATTAAATAAATAGTTTAAAAAAAGAGAAAAATAGGTTTTTACATCCAAAAATAAGGGAAATTTCATATTTATGTTTGTCAATGTATGATAAGTCTGAGGCATGAGCTTTAGCCCTTTAGCCTCAGTTCACTCCTACCTCTATGTTAAAGTGGGTATTTATTATTTTTATGAAGAAAAAATACATTAAAAATGCTCCCTAAACCTACCACCAAATGCACAACCTTAAGCGGTAGGAAGAAGGGGGTTGCTCAGGGCTGATAATGCATTGAATTCTGATGTTTTTTTCTAAAGCAATGGCATATAGGATACATGGTTTTGAAAATTAAGAGGGTCCAATAGCATGAGCATGCTCGTTGTGCTGGCCCTAAGCAACGTAGCAATCTCGTTTAGAGTAAAGGCATAAAAAGAAATGTTTTTGTACCTTCACAATGCTAATTGTCAATAAGGAAAATGTTTGAGCATTATAAATCATACATAATTGCATTGCACGCAAAACTTGGTATCATCCTGGACGCACAACAAATGTTTTCATGAAAACAATGACCTACATGGAGGAGGTGAGGTACCCTAAGCTATAGGGTTAGTAGTTCATTCTTTGGGGAATATTTAGTGAGGACCATTTGTTATCTCCTAAATCGATCGATTAAAAGAGTGGAGCATGTGTCATGCGTGCTTTATGCATTCATGGCGCATCTTGGGGCTAATTCCTAAGGTGTAGAAGAGTTGTAGTGGGGCCACCGCAATCAATCAAGGGGTGCTTTATTTGTCTATGCTTATGTGGTGTATTACACCGATATGTGTAGGGACTCCCTCTAAGGAGTGTGAGTAGGGTTATCCATTGGATTACAACCCATACAAACATGAAGTTCTACATTAGAGATTAGGGTAGTATACCCCTTTAGGCACTCTTAGCCATGAGGCTGAGGGCTGGTTTGGGTGTGTAGTAGAGGCTTGAGTTTAGTGCCATAGAGCCAGTGTCAGACCCATTTTAGGTCCCAGCAACTAGGAATCATGCCAAACTCTAAGAGCTAGACCGAAATATCTACAGTTGCTAAGCAACTCAATAAGTATTAGCCCCGACAATGACCCGTACAGCTTCGTGGAGCAAATTTTGAGCAAGTATACAAGGCAAAAGGCCTCAGGGACCTTGCTCAAGGAGTGCAAACTTCGGACTTTGCCTAGGAGATAAAGGATAGACATGGTTCACTAGCTTAGACAATGCTGAATGGAATGATTTTAATAATCTCAAGAGTCTCTTCATCAAAAGGTTCTCAAAAGCACGATACTCTGACAATCTCATCATTAGGTTGATGAATGTCAATCAAAAGGATAAGGAGGATATCCGAGACTATGTCACCCACGTGCAGAGTCTCTTTATTAAGAGAATCCTAGTAGTGGAACAACCTAATGAGCAAGTGGTCTCCACCGTATTTATAAAACAAGGCCTTGGTGAGCAACTTTAACCTGCAAAGGGACATGCTAGCTAGGGTCTTTTAACCTGCAAAGGGATAGGCTAGCTAGGGTCTTTGAAGAAGCCATACATGTGGATGACTTTCTCATGGAGAGAAGCTCTAGAACCACAACCCGAGATGGCACTGCCACTAGATTCTCAGAGGAGAGAGTTACGACCATCAATGAGAGATCCAACTACACACAAGGCAAGGGAAAGGGCATCATTACAAGAGCCAAGAATTGGCCAATATGAAGCTAGAGTTGGCTAAGCTTCAAGAGATGATGAGAATTCCCACATGACCTCACGTGCAATGTATGCACTGCAGAGGAAATCACCTACCAACTAAGTACGTGGACCGTAGGTTAGGTGGCTACAGCCCTTGTCAATCCTGAAAAATGTTGGGTTACAATCCTCGGGTCTTTTTGCTTGAGATCTTCTCTATTCAATGATTTTAGAGTTCTTCAAGTCCATTTTGCAAGAATTCGGGAAGATTTTAAATCAAAGTCAGGATATCACAATTTATATGTCCAATGCAATGCCAAATTTCCACATCTCTAACTACTCCAGTATCGTGACAAATATGGCTGCCTTTAACTTAAGGATAGAAGCATCTAGAGTAAACATCCTGCCATCTCTTTTTCCTTTTGCAATAAGCTTGCAACCATTTCTATACTCTTCAATAAAATAGCCATCTCTATTGAATTTGACTTGCAAATTCTCCATTTTATCCAACAAACAATCAATTCTTAGTAATAGAAGGTACATGCAATACATCATATAAACTCTTTTTCTTGCCATCATGCATGACTAACGGTACAACACCTATATGCTTGATGCCATACTATGTGTCATTATTAGTAGTGCATACATATCCATGAGAGCTTGTAGTCATTTCATCGAAGCACTCACCATCGGAGTCATGTGATTTGGTGTACCTGAGTCTATATACCACTTTTCATTAGCCTTACCTGACTTGGGCATGTTCTTTGATACATGTTCTGTAGCAAACAAGCTATCTATCTCATCTTCATGAGTATTACTAGAAGATGCATAGTTTCCATGTTGTTTGCCTTTTGCCTTCATGTCAACATGTTATGATAGTCCTTTGCTATGTGTCCATATTTTTCATAGTAATGACAATCTTTGTTTTGTAAGATGGATCACGAGACTACCAAGAACCACCTCTTCCTCTAGGTGATCTCCCCTACCTCTAAAGGATCCAGACCCTCTCTGGCCTTGTGCATTTTTATTTTTCCATGTATTCCATTGCTACTATCCATAGGAATTCTGAGTGTCACCACAACCTTGAAAAGCTCCACAAGTTCTGCCACCCCTAGCTCGCTAACTAGAGTGGAATATAGTATCTCTACTTTGAGAAGTGCTCGAACATGTATTCAAGGCCAAGCTTGACTTCCCCTAGCTCGCTAACTAGAGTGGAATATAGTATCTCTACTTTGAGAAGTGCTCAAATATGTATTCAAGGCCAAGCTTGACTTCCTCATGCAACAACAAAGCAAGTAACTCATCTTAATCAAGGGAGTTTTCTCTTACAGAGATCAATGTATCAAAGGCCTTATATTCCTTTTCCAAACCATTCAAGGTGACTGCAATCATGTCATCATCCTCAACTTTGGAACCAATAGATGCAAGATGATCTACAATTGTTTTAATCTCCATACTATAAGACTAAATGCTTCTGCCATTCCTTCTCATATTATTGAATTGCTATTTCAATTGAATCCTTCATGCATGAGTAACATTACCATATTTTTTCATAAGAATATCCCAAGTATCCCTTGGAGTTTGACAACTAGTAATTTGCATAGCCATTGCATTTGAGATGCATAACAAGAACCAATGCAAAACTTTACTAGCTCTTTCTAACCATTGCCTATGAGCTATCAATTGCTTTGCAATCAGATTCCTTTTTGGGAGTCCTGATTTAGCTTCATCTCTTATACAAAGATCCCACTAGCCTCTTCCAATCAAGAAGTTTTGCATTCTGAACTTCCATAGAGCAAATTTATTGTTGTCAAGCTTCTCCCCCACAATTTGAGTGATATTATAAGTTTCTGTTGCATTAGCCATAATGCAATACTCATCAATTCATGACAATGCAATATCTTTTCAGTTAGGCAACAACAATGCCATCAGAAAATCTTCAAAAACTTCATAGTTTACAAGTTGCAACTGCAAATATCATCAACTCCTCAAGGCATAACCAAGTGTATTTACCAGAGTCAATAGTAATATAGTGAAGCTCCAAAAAATAATAGTTGCAGTTCAGATCTGTAGTCCAAAAAATCCAACAAACATCCTCATACAAGTAATTGACATCTATAGAGTCAATAGATCCAGTTGAAGTACTTAGTTGGTAGCAAACTACTTTATGGAAACCCTTTCCAAATGTCTCTTGGCTATAAACTATATTATAGCAATGAAAACACAATCAAATTGACCATAAACCACACTCAAATTCGCTCATAAATATCACTTAACATCACCACAACATTTTAGCATCAAAATATGTTCATATAGGCATTAGTGGTGGATGCATCAATCTCATGCTAACATACATTGAAACTCTTTCATAGTTTATGAAATGCAAGAAGCCTATCATAACTAGCAATAAAAAAATCTATAGTAACTGGAGTAGTCTCAGCCCAACAACACCTCAATGTATCTCAAATACTTGCCACAACATTTGAGGGTTGATTCATATCTAAGCGAGGATCATTGATTGCATATACATCAAGTAGTATGAAGAAAAGACCTTGCATATATTGTAACCAACCAACAATCTACTATACCGGCAATGTATAGATTATGAACTAAGCAATGTATAAGATTGTGATGATTATCAAAGTTTGCAAAATGAAAAGTGGCCAATCTTCCTTGATATGAGAAATATTCTTCCTTATATGTGAATAATATTTTGATGAGAAAAGTTTGGAATAGTAAGAGTCTAGTGACTAGTCTTCCTCGACATGTGTAGGCTACTGGGCATACCAAGTGGCTACAATTCCATTGAGTAATGTATTGGTGGAAAGAAGGAGGTCTCCTTTCGCTCACACAAGAATTGCCACGTTTGTTTTGCTTGGCCATTCATACTGCTTACCAAATGACACGGAATTCCTCCACATGTCCATCCCCTTGCAACTATTGATCAAAAGTCATAATTTCAAATATGAAATATCAAAATAAAAATAAATTATTAAAACAAAATACCTCGAAATGATTAATTTTCTCGAGTTATTGTACTAAACACACACCATATACACAAGAGGAAGCTCATTCAAGAACACAAGAAGAGAGATAGAGGCCAAAAAGGTTTATTGTTGGTTTCTTCTTCTTCTTTCACACAATACAATGTACATAAAGTATAGATAAGATATGACACAAAGAAAATTGGCCTACTAAGTCAAACAATACATAATTGACTATACTAATCGACTGGCACTATAACTATGCCAACTATATGTAGGTGCAACAAACCAAATATAATAAGTTATTGGCCATGTGAGAATCTTAATGACCATTGACGTGCTAAGTGTAGACGTGTAGACCCATCTAACAAGGTGATCCATCATCAATGTTCACATGTGTTGAGCTTGCTATCTCAGCATCTTAGAAAGAAACCCTCAAAGTATAAAGACCCTAGATGCCTTTTACATCGAATTATCTCTAGCTATCTTTGTTTTTAAACTTCATAGTGGCAAGGATATAACTTTTAAATGAGAAACTTAACTAGGGATGTGATACTTTATTAACCAATTTTCTTTTTTAGGCTTAAGGACTTGTAGAATTTGGGTTTTTAGGGTAACATCAAGGTCCAAGTATTTAGACTAACGATGCCTTGAACATAACTGTCTTATAGAAGGGCCAAGTATTTAAATTGCCCTGACATTTTACTGAGCATAACTTAGAGAAGAAAAATTTAGTATTCAATCTATTGTTCATGAATGCAACTTCGAGGATAGGTTCCTTTCTCTACTCAATAATCATTCTATCATTGCAAATAAAAGAAGTTACTTTAACTATCACAAGATAGCATATTATACAAGGACTAGTTCCATCATGGGAGGGGATGCTCCTTTCAAAACTTCCCTCCTAGGGATCAACTTATTGTCCATTCATTAAAGCCCTGGAACACCATAAGAATGCTTGAAACTCAAGTAGTTGTGCAATATATTAATTTAGTTTTTCAACTAATTTTCTAACTATTATTGAATGTGAAATATACTTTCTAAGTATAAGATAGGCACCTGGACTTGAGTTGGTGCAACGAGAACTTTGTTTCTACATGGTATTTCTTGTCTTGCCCCTATTTAGAGCCATCATAGGTAGGCAATCTCTTCTAGTGCATCCCTTGTCCTAATTCTTCTTGGGTATTTATTGGTCTTGTAAAACATATGCATCATTGAATCCAAAGCTTGGTAATGCAAAAAGGAGATTTAGAATTTGGCTTGGAAAATGGGTTATGTAGAGTTTGGGCATGACAAGAGATTAGCTTGGCTATGGAAGGAGAGTAATTCTTAGAGATCCTGATAGAATGATAGGGAAGAGAATACTATGATACTCCTAGATATTGGAAGACAAAATCTTGATATAGCTTAGGTGGGTAAGGGTAGAAAATAAAATGAGTGTGGGATTTGTATCAATGAAGACTAGATGGCAGTATGGGAGTAAAAAGACAATATATCAAGTGGAGGCAAGTGGGAAGGAAGGAAGATCAACGAGGGTGGTGAAGTTATCCCTTTGAATACACGAGCTCATTTTTCTTGTCTCTTTTGATACCTATCTCTCTCTCTCTCTCTCTCTCTCTCTCTCTCTCTCTCTCTCTCTCTCTCTCTCTCTCTCTCTCTCTCTCTCTCTCTCTCTCTCTCTCTCTCTCTCTCTCTCTCTCTCTCTCTCTCTCTCTCTCTCTCTCTCTCTCTCTCTCTCTCTCGTAACAACGAATGATTTTGGTGCAACTTATGGGTGTAGTATCACTTCCTTCTCCTTATCCAGCTCACATTTGATTTGTCGATGATCAAGATGATAGTGACAATCTGAAAAGAATGGCTCATGATAACAATGATCTTTTGATCAATGTTTTAATTTTTGAAGAAGTTTTCTTTTCAATGTTTTAGATTTTGAAGAAGTTTTCTTTGTATTATTACTTTTAATCTTAGAGTTTTAGGCCCCCATTCACACGTAGAGGTCAAGACCTACATCCTCTCCCTCTTAGAGGGATCAATCTTGTGTTGCACAAGGTCAACAATAGGACATTGGAAACCAGTTTATTCATCCAAGAGGTTCAACCATGAAGGGTGATAGCTATCTCTTACCCAGCCTCTCATAGACCTTACAAATATGAAGATTCATTTGTAATGAGTTTGCATGGAGTTTTCTCAAGCATGACACTTTATAATGCTCCGTGATCCAAGAGTGCGATCCTCTCATTCTCAACCCTCTACAACCTTAGAATGAAAGAAAGGACATGAGTATAGGTATGGGAAGTGCTCAAGATAAAGATAGAGGCTTCTCCCACATGGTTCCTCACACTTACACACTCTCACTCTCTCCCACTCTCATAATAGAAACCAAAAAGGCAAATGCACAAGGTTCGCACACACGTAAATAGAATTTTCCATTCACTTTTGTCCTTTTTATGCAAGAAATCTAGGGTTAGGGTTTCCCTGTCCCCCACCAACCCTCTTTTTGGACCAATGGCTAGTCTCCCCTTCCTTTATGCACTTAGACTTGTTCTAATATTTATTCATTTGCATATTTCTAGCCTTAAGTGCTACTCAATACCAATGCAATTTGCATGGAAGGGAGCTTCGCTCTCATTACAATGTTTTGTACAATGATTTCTTCTCAAATTTTACAACTTAAATGGTTCTTTCATGGGTCTTCTATCTATATGCTATTAACATTTTTCCCCTTCTAGAAGAGTGTCAGTCCCATGGCACTCACACCACAAATAATGATTTGTGGCTAGCAAGAGGTGCTAGGACTGTCGATGAGGAGGCCTTGGTGAAGGAGGGACATTGGTTTGTGGTGAAGGTCAAGATGAAGAGGGTAGCACTTGCAAGTTGAAATGAAAAGCAGCATAATGGTTGATGTTGATTTATGAAGCCATGGTAGTCATGGGCCATCGATGTTGATGGGACTTCACGAGTCCAATCTAAGTGTCATACTGTTTTGCTCTCCCTAAGGGGTGTGTCTACCTATTTAGTAGAGTGAGTGATATGTCTGATATGTAATTGGGAGGTGGATTGAGTTCCAAGTATACTTGGAACATTGTCCCACACTTGAGGGCCCAATTGGTGAGCAGTTAAAGTGATGTGCTAATCTCAAGCTGATAGGTCTATAACAAGCTTTCTCAAATTGCCTTGCCCCTGATGTGCCCTAAGGTTCTCATGTGGAGATGTGGACTAGGGGGTTAACCCTTACATGTAGTGGTTATGTACTCCCCTTAATAAGTAGGTACTCTTTGATAGAGTTTCGCATATATAATTGTGACTTTAGGTAGAATGGATGTGTGCACATGGCAAACTTGCTATCTACCATGTCTTCTGGCAACTTTAGAGAATATGTGCATAATAATATGTCCTAGAAGTGGAGTCAAACCATTAGCACTCAATCAATCCCTATATTTACATCTTATAAAAATGAAGGATTATGTCTTCATATGGCATGATAGGCTACTGCATAAACAATATAAGGAGTCTAATGTAATTATAGGTAATAACAAAGGAGGGGTCTAGGCAATTGGCAAATTTTTGTACAAAGTGATCAAAGGAAGATACTAAATACATTGGGTAGTATAAGTAGGATTTATTTACATTTGTGGTTCTAATATTTGGGATCCTAGGAACTTTATACCTACCTTCCTTAAACTCTTTTCATACCATTGGGGGTAGGAACAAAAGAGCAAGTTTGATTTTTCAACGTCACTTGAATAGATGAGGGTTTCCATGCCTTCTTATCATTTTCAAGAATGGGATACCTCTACTTTGGTTGTCTTGGCCACTTGGATTCAAGTCCAAGTATTGATTTTTACCTTCCTCAAATCGGTATGCTTTTTTGAATGCCATTAGATCTAATTAGGTGACCTATTTTTTTACCTATACTCTTGCCTACCCGAATAATTATCCATACTCTTCATAGGCTTGAATTTGCTTGTGCTAGTTTTGTAGGTTGTACAATAGGGCAAAAGTGCTACCATGAACTTATGATCCCCAGTATAAGAATGATGCAGAGACAGTCTTAGTCAAGATGCTAGCAAGAACCTTCTTTATGGCTCCTACCTTGCCATTCACTTGGCGATAGTAAGGGTTAGACTTCCTATAGATGACAAGGAATGTGGATACAAGATGCTCAATCACTTCATTAACAAAATATGTCCCTTGATCATCACTGACAATCTCGATGGATCAACCAAAGTGTGAAATGACTTGCTTCCAAAAATAAACTGATTGTGCATCATTCTTATGGGTTTTTCTAGCCTTGGCCCACTTAGTCTTTAGTCCATGGTTATGATGATGTATTGAGCTTGTGAGTATTATGCAACTGAGCTAATGGTTCCCATGAATTCAATATCGTGCTTCTCAAATAGTTGGCATGTGATTACTTATGCAAAGTGTTCTCTCGTACTCATACAATGTTTGAAAAATCTTGCCACATCTTTAAAGAGGATAGGCCACCACAATTGGGATAAAAGCACTTTACACGTTGTGCTAGTTGCATCAAAGTTTCCTCCAACAATGCCACTTTGAGCTTCTTGTAACAGATCCTCAATTTCATACTCATAGATACATCTCCTAAGGAGATCAACTTGCCATAGATGATACAATTGACCAACAATTAATTAGTAAGGTTGGGTCTTAATTAGGAGGTTTGTGAGTCAAGATTTCTTGATTGGCCATTCTAGTATGCCTTGCTCAAGAACATGGACAATGTCATCTTCCTATAATGAGGTGTAAGATTTCCCTTAAAGATATGAGATTCTTGTTTAACATGAAGCAAATGAGTATCAGGGAGTTGATTGTAAACTCTTATGGCCTTCTCACCACTAGTGACAAGTGATAAACAATGAAGTGCTATTTACCTCTACATGCAACAAAAAAGAAATCAAATTTTCTTCAAAAGTAGAAGCCATCAAAAGTGAGGCATCCAATAGCATAGGGCTTGTTTAGAAGATATAGTAGTGCCTAGTGGGTCAATGAAAAATGTGAAAGGTATAACAAGGAGATAATGTTAAAACTTTTTCACAGCGTAAACCATCATCAATACCTCTCTTTCACTAGTAAAATAATTCATCTTGGTGTCATTGAGTTGTTTCTTGGGGTGAAGCTCACTGGCAAATCCATATTATGTTCACCAATAGCATAACATTGCTTCAATTACAGTCTTGGAGGCATCGATATATACACGAAATGTTATCGTCCAATTCAAGGCTCTTAAGATGGGAGGAGTCATGAGAGCATTTTTCAATGCTTCGTCGAAGGCTTGGAATTATTTTATCCAAGACTAGGTAATCAATAGGTTGTAGAGTGGTCAAGAAATGGCATCATAGTTTAGCATAAGGTGAGGATAATACCCGATATGACCAAGAAAGTAGTGCATCCATTTTGGATTGGTGGGTGGAGAGAAATTCATAATGACCTTAATTTTAGCAATCTTAGTTTTTCAATATCATTTTTGGACACAACATCACATAAGATGGTGCCATGTTTCACCCAAAACCAACACTTTTTTGGATTCAAGGATATGTTATACTACTAACACTCTCAAAGACTAGTTGGAGCTTCTTAGGG
This sequence comes from Lygodium microphyllum, assembly GCF_053477565.2. Lineage (NCBI taxonomy): Eukaryota > Viridiplantae > Streptophyta > Polypodiopsida > Schizaeales > Lygodiaceae > Lygodium > Lygodium microphyllum. The sequence continues at coordinate 135,195,283 of NC_141140.1, read as the reverse complement.
TCTTCCTCCCAACTAGAATGGATACATAGGTTATCAACAAATACCTTGAGCTACTTCCATAGCATGTCTTTGAAGATTATGCACATGAGACTCTGGAAGGTTGCTAGAGAATTAGTCAATCTAAATGGCATGATAATATAAAAGAATATCTCCCATTTGGTGGCAAAGGTTGTAGGCTTACTTTTCTGCTACATGCTCAATCATATGATTACTATATGGTAGAGGATGGTGATCTCTCTTGGTCGCAACACTTAGCTTCTTATAATTGTATACTCAAAATTTCATAAATGAATCTTACCTTTTGTAATTTTTTAATATTCTCTTTGACATGAGGGGCATATGAGGATTCATAAATAAGGTCTCTAGTTGACAAGCTAGGCATCACTCTTAAGAGCAATTTTGTGTGTGGGAACTTGTGGTGGTATACCCTCAAAGTCAAAGTAGTTTCGAGAAAACACATCTTGATATTCTTTTAGCAAGTTGATAAGTCATGCCTCATCCTCTTAACTAAGGTCCTCAGTAAAGTACACAACCTTAGGGGGTTTCCTAGGTGCTACGATGCTCAGTTCTTTGATTTTGATGGTCCTTCAATGGGTTCATTAGATGTACCTTTGCAGTTCACCCCAAGTAGCACAACCACTTGATCATGCTTTTTGAACTTTGTGAATCATGGGGGAAGGTCGTGTGGTTTTTTTTTACTTCCAATTTCTAAATCATTGTTGTGGATATTGTGCTTTAAGTGCTTTCTCCTTATATGGAGTAGGAGTTGGCCATAGACTTAGTAGATTGGGTTGATTGGAAAATTTCTAGGTCAAAATCAGGATTTCTTCTATATTAGAGTTAGAACTTATTATGATGCTCTCCTAGACTTTATCTATGTCATTTTCAACCATAAGTACCTCAAGATCTGGATACATAACATTGAGCTAATGTCTTATTTGTTTGTAGTTGAGTACCTTGAGGTATTCAAGCTAATCTAATTCTAAATTTAGTTTCACAATGCTTGCATCAATGAGTAGACTCTCGATCTAAGAGAGCATGGGATCCATATAGATTTTCTCAATGGTGCAGCCACCATCAGTGTCATAATCCATTATGTCAAAATCAAAGTCATCTTCTTCTTGAAATGCATTGGTCATGTAAATATTCAAAGGCTAAAAACCACGTAGCAAAAAGAGGTTGTGCTTTTCTTGCCAAAGTTCAAGTATATTGATCTTGGACATGTCTCCTCTGCTTGTCTGTTTGGGAAACAAGCAAGGTTTCCATTCATGAGACATGTTAGAAACAGTTTGAGACCTTTGCAATTGATACATTTGGATGTATGGGGTCTTGCCCATAATGCATCTTTTGATGGTGCTAGGTATTATGTGTCATTTATTGATGATTTCAGTAGGTATACATGGTTGTATATCGTGAAGAACAAGGATGAGATACTTGACATATTCAAGGATTTTAAGACACATGTTGAAAATGAGTTTGGATGTTATATCTCATGTCTGAGATCTAATGGAGGTGGAGAATATGTCTCTAGAGAGTTTGACAGGTTCTCGGCAAAATATGGCATAGAAAGGTAGCTCACATGTAGTTACACATCACAGCAGAATGGTGTGGCCAGAGAGAAAGAATCGTGTAGTTATGGAAGCTACCAGGGCAATGCCTAATGAAAAGAACTTGCCAAATGCTTATTGGGCTGAAGAAGTTGTCAATGATGTTTATCTACTGAACAAAACACCTACACTTGGAATTCATGATTTGACACCGTATGAGAAGTTATGTGGTCACAAGCCCAATATTACTCACTTTAAAGTGTTTGGTTGCATTGCTTACGTACATGTACCTAATGAAAAGAGGAGGAAATTAGATCCGAAAGCTATAAAAAGTGTTTTTCTTGGCTATGCACAGTATAGAAAGGCCTACAAGTGTTATAATCTGTCTATCGGGAGAGCTTGATTAGTAGGAATGTAGTATTTGATGAGCTGGCATCATGGTATGGTGGTCCGAATGTAGTGGTTTTTTCTGATGGACCAGCCGGCCCTAAAAATTGATGTGCTGCCATGGATGAAGAATACACAACACTGGCTGAAAATGAAGCATGGGATTTGGTTAGTTTTCCTGAAGGAAAAATGCCCATTGTTTGTAAATGGGTTTATAAAGTGAAATGCAAGGTAGATGGTTCATTGGAAAGGTATAAAATCGGCTAGTTGCACAGGGATATACAGAGCAGTATGGCTTTGACTATGAGGAGACTTTCATCCCGATTGCAAAGATGGAAATCATAAGAACAATCATTGCATTAGCACCTTCTAAGGAATGGAAGTTATGGGAGATGGATGTCAAAAATGCATTCTTAAATGGTGACTTGATTGAGGAGATGTATATGGAACAGCCTAAGGGCTATGTACACCTTCATTATCCGACACATGTATGTAGGCTGAAAAAGCCCTTGTATGGGCTAAAACGGGCACCAAGAGCATGGAATGCTTGTATCAGTACTTATTTATAGCAACACCAAAAAAGGCCTTGTATGGGCTGAAACACCATTGGATCAGAATTTCAAACTTGCAATTGATGTTGGGAGTGAAATACAAAATGTCACTATGTATCAACAAACGGTGGGTAGCTTGATTTATCTCAGTATCACCCATCCTGGCCTCAATTATGCAATGGAGCTGATTAGCCAATTTATGCAGAAGCCTCGAAAACCACATCTAGATGTAATCAGGAGGATTATTCCGTACATGAAGGGTACTATTGATTATGTGTTTTTTTAATGGGCATGGAAAGTCATGACTTGATAGGTTAACGGATGTTGATTGGGCTAGTTGTGCGTATGACAGAAGGTCAACCAGTGGTTAGTAGTATGATCAGCTAGAATAGTAAGAAGTAGTCAATTGTTGCTTTGTCATCAAGACCTTGTCACCCAAAATAGTTCCTATTAAGAAGAATTACTTGCTCTGATTCCAATGTAATGCTAGGGAGAACATCCAGACGATGCTTTGAACCATCCAACTTGATGACATTATTACCATGAATTTTAAAGTTGCAAACATAGAGAGAGAGAGAGAGAGAGAGAGAGAGAGAGAGAGAGAGAGAGAGAGAGAGAGAGAGAGAGAGAGAGAGAGAGAGAGAGAGAACAAGAGGGGAATTGAGAGAGTAAGAAAGATGACACCATGATGAGAGGTAAACCAAACCCTCCTCCTTTATAGTATTTCATGAACAAACCACATGCACAAGGTTCTTAAACCATATACAATGGGGTCGATTTACGGTAGATTAAACAATAAGCCTTTGAAGCCCTAATTTTTGCATACAATAAGCAACAAGCTAATTGCGCTCTTTCTTGCTTTTATTTTATCAAGCTAAGTCAAAAGTGCTCCTTGGATGAGTACAAATAGAAGTTTACAAAGCATGTGGATGAAATTCAATGTTAGAGCTTTTGGAAGTGAAGAGAGAGATCACCAATATAGTGATGTGAGGCTTGGGTGCTGAAAAGTGAAAAGTGGAGGTTAAAAAAGACAACTGACTACTAAAAATGACTAGGGATACTTGTCACTTTCAAAATGACATATGTCCTATTCTGAGCACAAGCTCAAGAAAGTAAGAAGAAGAAGAAGAAGAAGAAGAAGAAGAAGAAGAAGAAGAAGAAGAAGAAGAAGAAGAAGAAGAAGAAGAAGAGGAGAGCCACTTTTGGCCACACACAAGAATGAGCTTCTCATTCACTTTTCAACTTTATATACAAAATCCTAAATCCCTTTTGGGCGGTCATCCCCTTATCCCCTATTTTACATGGCGGGCCATGGCCTAGGCCCTTTTTCCCATTGTCCTCCTATCTTTCTAGCTTCCTTTCCACTGCCCGTCTACCTTTACAAATTGCATGGGTGAGAGCCCAGCACTCTTAAAATAAATCATGGTGCGCTTTGCGCTTTTTTACAACAGTATAGACTCGTGCTTTTTCTCCTGTGCCTTTTTCCTTGATTTAGGACTTTTCTGCACTTCTTGTATTTCCATATTCTTCTTGGCGCGCCTTTGTCTTCTATTTCACTTTTGCCTTGGCCTTGTCTCCTGCTTTAGATTTTCAGACTTTTCCAACTTTTTCGTTTGAGAGTTAACATTACCCCCCTCCTAGATGAGTGCCAGTCCCATGACACTCACTGTTATAGGGAGCAGGTTTTAGCATGCACCGAAGACGTGGGTGGCAAGGACGTCTGTGGTTGCCTTGGAGGATTTCTGGTGGTGGGCAAATGAAGGTCATTGGGGCCACATTGTTGGCGTGGGTGGCTGGTGGTAGGGTGGTTGGAGTTGGGGGTAGGTCTGTTCGTTTTGTTGGGAATTGCGATGGGGGCTGGCATTGGTGGTGGTTTGTGGGGATTCTGCACAGGTCGATTGTTTGGTGGGCTTGCATGATAGGAATGGTCAAGAGGTCAAAATTGAGTGATGATGAAGAGATGACGATGCATTTGATGGATTCTTCAGTACCTGTGATTGAAAACCTCGCATATGTGGTCTCTCTCTAGGGGTAGTACTAGTCTTCTTATTGTGCACAAGACGTAGTTTGATTAGTCTGGGAGATATGTCGAACTCTAAGCAAGCTGAGAGTATTGTCCGACACTTGAGGACCTAGATTGTGTATACATTTAGATGCAGATACTATGTGAGTGCTCATGCATGTTTAGATATTACGTAATTAGAAGGCCGCTGGTTTGGTTCCTCGTAGCAATGGGTGGATGAAGTAAGGGTTAGATGGGGTGGAAAAAATTGTCGATGCTGAGGAGAAGTACACTTGAAGGCTTCTTGAGACATCATTTGTGATTTTGGCAACACGATGTAGTATAATTGAGCTCATTGGGGCCTTAGCTTTGGTAGCTGGTGGCTACTTGTAGTGGTTGAAGAGTACAATGTACTTTCCATGGCCTTCCATGCTTTGCTTACCACTGTTGATTGCAATGGCATTGAGATGGAGTGTGAAAAAGAATTGTGCAAATATGGTTCAGGGTGACAGTTCTAACCGTAGGCGAGACAAGCTCCCTAGGTATGTCCTGCCCTTGATGTGCTCTAAACAATTGTGGGTGATGTTAAAGGGCTAGAGGACTAGGGACGGAGCCAGCTGACCAAGGTCACTCGGCGTACCTAGTTTGAGGACCCTAGGTACTATGCTGTGATCATGGGTGCTTCTTTTTTTTATTTCTTTCTTTTTTCTATTTTTTTCTTTTTCTTTTTCTTTTTCTTTCTCTTTCTTTTCTTTCCTTTTATTTCTCCCTTTTTTTTAAAGAATAACATGAGTACAACCATAGTAATACTTTGAGGCTATCAGCCTCTCAATTGGATTGGGAAATGTCAAGATTCAAAGGCTGTGAAATTGGATATTACAGCGATGATTGTGTCCTAGCCTCGTTGCTAGAGGAATAGTTGTTGAGATGGAGAGATACACTAGAGATTTTGCAAAACCTCTTTGAAACGTGCGCTATTGGTGCAATTGAGGTAACAGTTGCCGTGAGTGTCAGGTGTAGAGTTTGATCCAGAAAGAGAGAGTGGCCACTGATCATGCTTTGAGCCATGCAATGTGGGCGATCTGCAAGGGTGATTTTCGCTTTCAGCGGTGTGGCTTTGTCGTGGCTCTTTGTGAAGTTGGTGGTCTTGCAGTGACTTGGGCATTGAACACTTTCGTACAAAGACAGGTGTCATCCTGCATCCACTTGATACTTCGTGAGAGTATATGCAAGCCACATGCATCAATTATAATGAACAGATGCAACACAAAAAGATATTACTTTATCAAAATCCTATGGTACTGACTGTGATGCATATCATCGGTGCTAGTTAAAGACGTGACATGTATTAGTAGTAGGTAAGGGAGGTTTGTACAATTGGAGAGCCCGTCCCTTTAACCACTTAAGGACAAAAAGTTATGGCAAGATGGCCTTTGTTAAGCAACTTATACAACATAGAGGCTATTCTATTTGTATGAGGCGGGGTGAGTTCGGGTGGTCGAGCGACTAGAGTTGTGCCAGTGAGGGGCTCCCATCAGGCTGGGCAGGGAAGATATCTATCGGGACCTGAATGGTGTAGTCCCTGGCTGTAGCTCTTTCAAGAATGCTTTTAAATAATTCATCAAATTCCCTCTTGTGTCTAGCTGCCTTCTCCTCTTTCAAGCACCTAGTGCCCAAGTGTCTGGTGGGGGCCTACACGACTGGGGTTGCCACCCCCCAGTCGTTCCCTTGAGCCTTCGTTTTCCTGGACTGGGAAGTTTTTGGCCTGTGTCCAAGGCGGTGTCTCTTAGGGCCTCTTTTCGGTGTGTACCTCTTAAGGGTAGGCACATAGCGCTCTGGTAGAGGAGCTTGTGCCATATGCTCCCTCCGACGGTAGCTTCCTTGCAAGCTAGCTGCACTAGGGGTGCTCCATGACGGCTACTGTGGGGGAACCTACAAAACGTGAACCAAGGGTTAGGCCCTGAGGTAGGATAGAATTATTTGCATGAAAGGGATTAAACAATGGATCATCGAGTGCATATGACGAGGGGTGCGGTGAGGTGAGGCATGCAATGTTTGTTGTAGAGGGACGGCCCCCATGTTGATATTTGTCCTGCTTCGACTACGGGGCATATTTCAGTCATTAGTAGATATTGGCTTATGCTAGGTTGCGAGGACTGGTTATGATGGAGTGGAGCAGGTCTCGTCCTCGAAAGGATAGACCAAAAAGGGAAAATGTGTATAGAAGGGGACGGCGCCCCATCTACACCCTAAGAGGTGTTGGTCAGGGCTTCCTATGGCGGTAATGAGGGTTGCATGCCCTCCATCTAGAGGCAAGAATGGTCACACGACTTCTGGACGTGTGGTGAGAGGAGGACGTGAGGAGCTTAGCCTGTCAAACCCAAACTCTTCTCCATGCACTTGACTATCATTGCTCGTTTGTGTTGGTATTATCTATACACAGTCACAAACTCATTGTTTATTTATATATATATTTACAAATCCATGTCACTTTATGAGGATAAAAACCAATTGTAGAACTTAGGATTGTACTAGAGTGTGGCACACACATCCACTACTCGTGGCAGCTTACTCAATAGCAATAGATATTTTGCAACATCGAGTAGCATGGTACCTTGTCCGAGTCTACTGGCAACATGTAGCTCCTCCTTAGTGAGAAATTTATCAGCCAAAGAGTTCTCTTCGCTAGTTCCGGCTAAGTCCATATCCCGAATGGTAGTCAGTACTCGAAAGAAAGTTGGCACCACATAGGTTGGGTCTCTTTGAGACCTCCATTTGGCCAATCACTCCTCTGAGACTGTCATACTCTGGGCTCCCAATTCAACCATTGTAATGCGGTTTTCAAACCAACATTTTTCAAATTGACTTTGACCCTCTGATTGTCGCTTTAGTTGCTCTATCTCTAAGGGATTTGGTTGACAGAGCGCATCATTGAATGTCACAGTTAAGCATAGTTCATCCGCTTCCTCGTCAGAGATGAGTCGCATGCGTTCATACAAGAGCCTACCATAGTGCTCGTTAAGATGTTCTTGCTCTTCCCAGAATAGGGGAAATGGAAAGTATTCTTCAAGCTGCTCCCTAGGGAATGCGCCCATGTCTGCAAGGACATAGACACATGCGAACAGTTTGAGCTTAGCATCCAACTTAGTTAAGCATTCTGTGACACTTATATGTTCGATAAGGGCTTGCTCAGTTGCTATCTTATGCAAGGCTCTAGGAGTTTCCCTAGGCTTTAGCATAGCTCGGGGCTTAGGCCTAGATGATCAAGATTGGTCAATGCTAGGATTGCTTATGCTCTCGAGGTTTCCATGTTTCTTCTGAGGCCTTCCTGCTATTGTGTCATGGTTCTCCTTGGATGTGACCGGTATAGTCTTGTCACCTTGTTGTGACAGTGTTGTATCCACTCTTGATTGGTCAATGCAAGTTCTGTTGCTGGTGGATTGAGTGTTGCAAGCAACCATTGATGGTAATGGTTTCTTTGATTTTTTAGAGCACATGGATGTGTCTGAGGTTTCAGCGCTATTAGGAGAGATGGCAATGAGCTCATTGGTAGATGGACTTGATGCTTTATTCCTCAGCTCATCAGCGCTCTTGGTCTCAATCTTCTTGGTGTCTAAAACCACTAGCAACTATCGTTGTTTTCTCGTCTTTTTCTTGGGCAATTGCGGTGCATCCTTTAAGGACTCAGGACCCTGAACCAATTCAACCGTTGATGTGTTTGGTTGGGCCTCAACATTCTCTTTCTCTAGTATGTCCTTATGGGGCATGACTGTGGCCTGCTGAATAGCCTTGCTAGGTTGATTGGTTAGCTGCGCCCTCTCCTTGGCCACCTCTTCAAGAGATCTCTCCTCGAGCCTAGGCTTCAGGTGCTTTGGCAGTGCCAAGGGTGTCAAAGATGTTGGCTGCGACACCTCTTTCACATGTGTCATCATGGCTCGAGGCTGGGACTATCATGATTCCTAATTGGAAGTAGTAGCGGATAGTTTAGTAGTCGACTGCGATGTCAAGTCCTTGCGTGGATTGGAAGTGGCCATGTCTTTTTTTGCCCTTTGTGAATTCACTTGTGCAGATCGAGCATCAATTGAGCTAGTCACGATGGATTGCATAAGTATATCCTTAGGCCGAGAACTATGGGTGGTGTCATGTCCCACCTCTTGGACATTGGAAAGCTTAGATGGAGATAGAGATTGGGATTGAGCAGCTGCACTTGACGACTGTTGTTGTGCTTCCTGTGTCCATTTAGGGAAAGAGAGTGTAGGACATCTTGGACTCTTAGGTAGACTTGGCACTGGCTAAAAGATTTGCTCATGGCTGTTAGATGATTGTGCCATTTGCTTTGTTGAGCAACCAGCCTCCTTATGAGTAGCGTTGGGCCTGTTGTGCTCATTATCCTCTTATGAAGTCAAAAGCTCCTTGAGCACTAGTGATCTTTGTGCAAACTCAATGATTACATCTAACATCTGCTTATTAAGCATGCTAGGCTGAGGCTCTTCCCTTTGAATACTCATGTTTGGTTTCTTGCCCTAAGACCTGGAGTTTCTCTTAGATTTCCTCCTTTGCTTCCTTGCTTTTGATGTAATCTAGCCTTCAACTGATAGAGGTGGTTTAGCAGGGATTTTTGGTACCCAAATCCATTGGTTACTTGCATAATACCCTTGAGCACATGGCAACGCTTTGGATATCCATCGCGGCATTGTGTTGGCTCTCCATCAATACCTCGTCTGTAAGGCTTAGTCTTCTTTTGTGGTCTTCTACAATATTTGTAAGTCCAAAGCCTATCCTTGGCATTGTCTCCTAACCTTCTTGTTTCAAGCATGGCCTTGCTCATTGGTTCTCTCTGGTCAACATGTGCTTGTATCAACTCTTTCAACAAGTCCTTGCTCTCATTACTAGGCTTTCCTATTATGTCAGCAACTTTCTTGCCTTTCCCTCGAGGTTCGATGAGGTCACCCTTGCTAAAGGTTGTGACTATCCTCACACCCGATAGTGTCAAGTGTATCCTTTGTGCCACATAATCAGCCTCACACTTCACCCTTTTGAAGGGTCTTCCTAGGAGGGTTTCTTTTCCACAATTAGCACCATTTGGAGGAACATGGAAGAGGATAGGCAAGCTTTCTATTTCAATAGTTACAAGGATTTTGCACTTCCCTATAAGTGCTTATGAGTGTCCCCCATAAGGACTAAGAGTTCCGAAAAGTTGGACATGCTCTAGATTGCAATTTATCAATTATTCTCTACATTTCTTTCACATATGGTCCTTGTAGCTCGCCAACATGCACGAACATGTGGCCTTGTCAATGTGATGTAGGGCATAGCATAAGAGGACAACTTCAACTAGTTCTGGGGGGTGATTGTGTCCTTCAGCATAGTGGCTAACTACCAAGCTCGTGGAGAACCATGTGGGTGAATTTCTTGTCCCCCCAATTTACATGTTCCAAAATCTCTATAGTTGTGACTTGTTTATCATGATGACAACAATACTTCATTTGTTCTCTCAAGGGGTCTTTAGTACTTGGAGAGAAGCACATCTTCTTGTTCTAGTTGGATCTAGTCATCACTCTCATTGCATGATCCATATGCGATATTATGTTCACTAAAATTACATGCATGGAAATATAGTGCTCTTATTTTAGTGCTAGAACAGTTGACCAATTACTTGAGGTGGAACAAGAGAAGCGACACTGAAGAAGGTATTAATTTTACACTTGGTGTTGCTTAGTAGAATTATCAAATTTTGATTTCATCTGTTGCTTTTGTAGCACTTTGTTAGTGTGGATCTTTAATAGTATTGGTAGCTACATAATGTGTCAAAGATCACAATTGTTTTGAGCTCTACAACTCCTATCCATCTATATTGACTAGCTACATGATAGCTTGGGTCCCATGTAGTAAACAATTTGTGTAAGCTTGATTAAGTATACACAACTACCAACTTTATAAACTAGAATATCTGACACAGGGTTAGGCTTGATCTAGTATATGCACAACTAATTATTATAGGATTAACCTAGGCTCAATTATGAATTACACAAGCTCAAGCTTTACATGTGCTCAAGCTCAATTATGATTCTAATCAAGAATATTAATACTATAATGGTTACTTGAAGTTATCCCTGATTATTCACTAACCTAACACTAACACACAATTGGTCAATTAGCACCAATCACTATGTCACATACACATAACGACATTAGCCATGTGAGGTAGAACAACTTGGTAACCTTGGAAGACTTTGCCAAAATCTTAATATACTAAGACACCATGGCAAGGTAAATCAAGAACAAAAGTAAAGAAAAAGGCATCAAAAGATATAATGTTTAGAAAAATTATTATATATTCACTTTATAAATTAAAAAATGAAAAATGCTTCAAAAAACCACAAAAAAAAGATGAAAGGAAAACCCTAATTAGCTATACAAGTAAAAAGTGTGTATATGAATATGAGAGAGAGAGAGAGAGAAAGAGAGAGAGAGAGAGAGAGAGAGAGAGAGAGAGAGAGGAGAGAGAGAAAAAGAAAAGAGATGGTAAAAATAAGAGAGGAAGAGAAAAAAAAAGTATATAAAAATATGAGAGAGAGAGAGAGAGAGAGAGAGAGAGAAAGAGAGATCTAGAGGGCAAAAAGAGAGAGAAAAGATATAAGAGTAGAGGCTAGAGAGAAAAGATGTGAGAGAGGAAAGGGAGGCTACAAAAAAAAGGAAAGGAAACAAAAAATGAGAGAAAGTTAAGAGAGATATTGATGGGAAAAAAAAAATTAAGAGAAATTTAAGAGTAAAGAGATTTGAAAGAGATTGGATATACTAGTCTTTCCATTAGATTAGTACTCTTTAAGGGTTCTATTTCTAGGGATGTTTTCTTTTACATGATATACTTTACCAGATTGAAGCTCAAGGACTTTTTGCCTTGGAATTGCACTTTGTTGGATCATGTAGAACATACTCAAGATCTAACATGGAAGATGTTATAGATTTTCAAGTGCTCAAATGTTGCAACTTGCGAGAATTTGTTCCTAGCCACTTCATGATCTTGTAAGGTTTACTATATCTTGGGCTTAGTTTCTTGAATTCACCCAAGGATAGAAAATTCTTCTTTGGGTAAATATGGAGAAATACCATGTCCCCTTCCTTGAAGATTTGTTGTTAACCCTCAGATGAGAACAAGGTGGAAAATCTAGAAAATCTAAAGTGGAAGACATGGCCAAGGCAAAGTAAAATGGAAGAAGAATGCGTGCCAAGAAAATATGGAAACACAAGAAGTGCTAAAAAGTCCTAAATCAAGGAGAAATCCGCACAATAAAAAGTGCAAGTCAATACTTTTGTAAAAGAGCGCAAGTCGCACCATGATTTATTTTAAGAGCATCAGGCTCTCACCCGTGCAATTTGTAAAGGTAGCGGTAGGAAGGAAGCTAGGAAGATAATAGGACAATGGGAAAAAGAGCCTAGGCCACGGTTGACCATGTAAAAAAAGGGGACAAGGGGATGATCACCCAAAAGGGATTTAGGATTTTGTATATAAAGTTGAAAAGTGAATGAGAAGCTCATTCTTGTGTGTGGCCAAAAGTATCTCTTCTTCTTCTTCTTCTTCTTCTTCTTCTTCTTCTTCTTCTTGCTTGCTTGCTTGAGCTTGTGCTTGAGAGAGGGAGTGTGAGAGTGTGAGGGAGTGAGTGTGTGAGGGTGAGGGGCCGTGGTGGAGAAGCTCTCCATCTTCTCTTCTCTTCTCTTCTCTTCTCTTCTCTTCTCTTCTCTTCTCTTCTCTTGCTCGTGACGATGGAGCTTAGAGCATGGAGCTTGAGGATGGAGCTTGCTTGAAGCTTGCACTTGGATCGTGGGGCTACCGGAGTGCTCAGGAGAGGAGGCAACTCGATCACGTGTGGAGGTAAGCTCACTACACTTGTAGAGATGGATAGCGCATCGGCTATGTGAGAGGTAGCCATTAGTGCTCGGCTTGGAACACTTGAAACAATAAGCGGTCCGTGGGTCTTGGCGGTTGATCGCCTCCACATTTGCTCTTGCCTTCCAAGATTAGCATAGGTCTTTTGATGATTCTTAGTAGCTTGAATATCCTATCGTATTGCCTTAATCTATTTATCCATCTCTTCTAGTATCTTTTTGGAAGCTTCCACTTTTAGATTGGGATCAAAGAGGTTGAGTATCGTGAGGCAATCTTGTCCATACATGGCCTAAAATGAAGTCATCTTGATGCTTTGGTGATAAGATGCATTGTAGGAAAATTCTACTAAGGGTAGATATTGCATCCACTACTTAGATACTCTGCAACAATATGCTCTTTGTATGTTTTCTATGACTTCGTTGACTCACTTTAAAAGTGATTGGCTATACTAAACCATAATTACTTCCTAATAGCATTAAAAAAACTCTTCTAAAATTGAGAAGTAAATAGGAAATCTTGATCATTAATGATCCCTTTTATATCCCATGAAGCTTGAAAATCTCTTTAACTAACAACAATGTTTGAAGATTTGTAATTTGTCTTGATAGGAAGAAAATTAGCAACCTCTCTTAGCATATCCACAATCTCCATGATAGAGTTGTATCCTCCCTAAATTGAAGGTAACCTCACCATAAAATCTGTACCAATGCTTTCCCACTTCATTTGAGGAATATCAAGAGTTTGAAGTTTTCTTGGCATCATGACATGCTCTACTTTTACCCTTTGATAGCTTAGGCATTAACATATTGGTGTACATCACCTCTTAGATTCTCCTACTAGAAGCTTTTCCTAATTGCATTGAGCATCTTGGTATAGCTAGGGTGCCTTGAGAATGGGGAGTCATGGGCTTCCTAAAGTATCTTCTTCCTTAGTTTGTGATGTGTTAGAATGCATATTCTTCTCTTCAAGTACACAAGTCCTTCCTCAATAAAAAAAAGTATTAGTACAAGGGTCATAATACACAATTGATATTTAGGATCCTTTGTTTCCTCTTCCTTTGCCAAATGGAAGATGGGAATACTTGACATTGGTAGTATAGAAACTAATGACTCTACCCTTCAGGGTCCTTCCAAGGTGAAACCATCAAGAAATACTTTGTGGCTTATTGCATCCACAACCACATTCTCCTTGCTTGGCCTATATTTGATCTCAAATTTGTACTCTTAAGAAACCTTAATTTTCTCATTTTTAGGTTAGGTTGAGTGAAGATCTATTTGCGGCTCTTGTGATCTATTATTATCGAGGTGACTTTCTTTCCAAGAAAGTAGTGCCTCCACAACTTGAGAGAATGGATTATAACTAATAACTCTAAGTTATGATGAGTAGCATAGTTTCTTTCATGTGTTTTCAACTTTCTTGAGGAATAGGCCACTAGATGTCCCTCTTACACAAACATCTAACCTAATGCAAGATAGCTTGCATCAATCCCATGACCTCAAATTCTTAATTCAATTTTGAAAGCTTTAGAATGGGAATTGTTAGCAAACCCTGTTGTAGCCCTTCAAAGTTGGATTGCTCAATTGTGTCCATACAATGTAGGCTTGTTTCTTTAGTAAGTGAGTGAGGGGTGTAGCGATCAAGGCATAATCCTTGATTTACTTAGTACAACTAGTCAAACTTAGAACACTTCACACTTTCTTAACCAACTTCAGAGGTGGACATTCTTACACATCTTTGATCTTGGATCTATTTTAATTTCCTTCTCAAATATTATGATTGTATACTTCTTGAAGAATGTGCACTTGCTCATTTTAGCATAGAGTTGTGCATCGTGAATATATCTAGCATAATTTGGAGCTATCCTTCATGCTCTTCTTCTTCCTTGGAGTAGGTGAGGATATTTTCAAAGAAGATGATGAAAATTTTGTCAAGACAAGGCCTAAAGATGTTATGTACTAGTCTATTAAAGGTAGCTAGAATATTAATTAATCCAAAGGAAATTATAGTAAATTCATAGTGCTAGTACCTTATATTGAAGAAAGTATTTGGTATATCCTCTCTCCTAATATTGATTTTATAGTATCCTAATTTTAGATCATTTTTAAAAATGTATTTTCCCCTTGAGGTATGGTAAGAAGCTCATCTATCCTAAGAATTGGCTACTTATTCTTCATTGTCACTTGGTTCATTTAGTCGATGCAAAGGCAAAGGGTTCCATCCTTCTTCTTTTGAAATACAACTAAAGTTTTCCATGTGCCAAGTTACTTGGCCAAATGTAACCTTGATCCAATAATTGCTTGAGCTATTCTTTTAAATCAATAGCCTTAGGGATCGACATTTGATAGGGTTTTTTTGCTACTAATGGACCCTCTCTTGGCACAAGTTTGATTTCGTGATCAACTTCTCTCTAGGAAGTTCAATTTACTTTGCACAAAAGATTTGTGCATACTTTTTCATCCATTGGGAGGAAGTTAGGTTAACTCTGCATGAAAGATGTATGCATACTTTTTCATCCAAGAGGATTCTTCTTTTGACTTTTTTCCCTGAATAGTTTTGCTAAGCTTAATCAAATACATACATAATTATTTCCTTAAGCCCTATGCGATGCATGAAGCTTTGGCCAACTGGATTTTTTGCATTGCAACTTCATTTGCAAAGCTATATGAATTTCAAGTTTTAAATGAGAGTTGACCTTTTCCACAATGGATGTGGATGTCATTGGGAATTGATCTATCAATTCTTAAGATGCACTCATAGGCACCCAAGTTGATGACATGGAACCTTTTATTAGTGGATTCACCACCTAGATTGTCCACATTCCTAGTATGATGCGATGTTACAACTTCTTTCCCATTTGGTAGTTCTACTAAAAATAACATGCACTCATAGGCACTAAAGTTGATGACATGGAACCGTTTATTAGTGTGACTCACCACCTAGATTGTCCACATTCCTAGCATGATGTGGTGATACAAGTTCTTTCCTATTTGCTAGTTCTACTAAAATATTGAATAATAGTGTGGTATCTAAGCCTAACTTCTTTGCACACTAAAGGAATGAGTGCTTCAACAACCTATTAGAAATTGGCAATTTGATTCTTTCTTGTTGAAAGTGGTATGTACCATCCATCTTTCCATTTCCACTTCCATTGTGGGTTCTTCCTCTTCTTTTTCTTCCACCCTTGCTGCACCAACCTCTCCTTTGCCTTTTGTTGTTGCTACTCTATTTGCTTATGGAACTATCCTTGGCAAAGAGGTTAATCTAGCTTTTGGTATTGCCTTTTAAAGTGCCTTGGTTTAACAGGAGGTAAAGAGATTATCTAGACATTCTTTCTAAGTAAAAAGGCCCATCTAGTGTAGGGTGAAGAACTCATTCATTTTCATGATATGGTAGGTGGTGGGAGATACCTTTCGTGTACAACTCCTTTTAGTTGTTTCCAAGTGGTGACTAATCTTGAGGTTCTATATATTAGCTCAACACCATTGTTTCCAATGTAACTTTGCTTCTCATATTAACTTTTGCTTGGCTATGGTGACTTGATTTGGAGCTCTAGTACTAGCTACAAGGAAGTAATCCTCTATTGCTTCAATCCACACCTTAGCATAAGTTTTGACATCTTTACCCTTGCCATCAAACTCGGGTTGGCTTGACTTGCTTAAGGAGAAATTTCTTCTATTGTATTTTGGTAGGGCTAACAATGGGTGTGATAACTCAAATTATAGTACGCAAAACCAATTTAATATAAGTTATTAAGATTTGATGTAAACCTTTGCACATTTTCATGTAAGACTTAAAGAAATGTTTGTGTTTGCACAAGTGAAAGAAAAAGAGATCTTTTACTCATATTTCCAATATCCAAAGAGGCGTTACTTTATAGTAAGCATTTGTTTACAAGTCTTATCCACGAAAATTGGATACATCAATAGCTTGGGGCATGCAAGGGGGGTCACTTAGAAATATATGTGTGTATCACATAGGTTCAAAATAAGGGATTTTTCAAATACCATTTTAACATATTTCTTACATATAGAAGGGTGTAACATAAAGGGGTTATTAATAGATTCAATAGAAAAGGGATGTGTTTTATTCAAGGAAAATTTATAGATGAGGGTATTTATAAAGATGCCTTAGATACTCGTTACATACATACATACATACATACATACATACATACATACATACATACATACATACATACATCCATGCATGCATGCATGCATGCATACATACATACAACCAGAAATAAAAAATTGTATGAATCGAAGGCTTAACAATAATATCTAGGGTTTTGTACTTGGAAGGAGGGTCTACATAATCTCTTTATGGTAATTATGTGGTGAGAGCAGCCTAAAGTAGCAACCTACTTAGCCAAAATGACTTGAATCACTTGGTCATAGATGTAATGTTTTTGTTGAATCTGTCCTCCACCTATGTGGAGGGTATGGTTTAATTTAGATTCTTCAAAGATATGTAGCTTAACAACTTTGAGGTTTTTTAAGTCGGCTTGCAATGTGTAACCCTTTCCCCAAGAGGGCCTTGTCAAAGAGAGGATGGTACTCTAGCTCTAGAGGGTAGGTCAAGTCCCTTACAGTGAGGATAAACTTAAGTGAGATGATGCAATTGCAATGGTTGGGGTCATGATATAGAGTTTTGATAGCACACCATTGCTCCATGTTTGTCATGATTTGACTATATAGGCAATGTTGAGACAATTCTCATACCAAGTCTTTAAGAACAAATAATGAGAGTAACACTTTTACTAGAGCTTAGCCACCTTAGAGATATATTGTAGCCTTGTGACTAAAGCCCAATCGAGGATGATTGTATTACCCTAGTGCTTTTTTTGAAGTACTATTTTTAGTATCTATTGCTGAATTGTCGTACTTTTGTAGAAGATGTGTTCATGGTCCTCACACGTGGTTTTTTGAGAGGAGATAGTCTGAATCCTTTTTTTTTTTTGCAATTCCTAGCTCAATCATCTCATCCACTTACTGTCAAATCTAGGGTTGTAGGAATGCAAGCATACAACTTGGAGAGGAAGAAGCTTGAGAGAGCACAACTCAAAGTGTATTGAGAGGTATAAACTATAGTGACAAAAATTGTTGAATTTAGGGTTGTAGGAATGCAAGCATATAGCTTGGAGAAGAAGAAGCTTGAGAGAGCCCAACTCAAAGTGTATTGAGAGGTACTAGTAGAGAAAATCTACAAGGCTTAGTATATCTAAAAGTAAATAGGCATATTTATAAGTTTGGGAGAAGCAAGCCTTCTAAAGAGAGAAAAAAGTACCCCAACGGGTCCAAAGCATATTCGCACACATTACTACCAAATATAGTAATAAATCCCCCTTGGGAGTGATCAACAAACAAGAGCTAGCACTCATGAATATGGAAGTGTTATGCATGCCTAGTGGACTAGATTAATCCACAAAGGGGAGTAAGCCCAAACCTTTGCAAAAAGCTTCAAAATTCTCATGAGGCAAAGTCGTGAAAATATTAGCAAGGTTGTCATGTGTTGGCACATAGGCTAAGATGATTTATCCTAGAATGAGTCTTTTTTTAACATAATGATAGTGAATCTCAATGTGCTCAATATGTGTATGGAACACTAGATTCCATGCAACTACCATTGTGCTCTAACTGTCATTGAAGGTGGTGGTGGCAGATGGTTGTCCAACACCCAAATCAACCAAGAGGTATTTGAGCTAAACACTCTCAATCATAATTGTGAAAGTGGCCATGTACTCAGCTTGACAAGTAGAAGCGGCCAAAATGGGTAACTTTTTGCTCAACCATGATATGCATGAGCTACCAAGTATGAAGCAAAAACCAATTATGGATACATGAGTATTGTAACAACCAACCCAGTTTGAATTTGAAAAAGCATCTAAATTTGGAGGTAATGATACCACCTTAGGATAAAGTAGCCCAAGGTGTCAAGTGTCACTCAAGTAGTGAAAGATCCACTTCATTGCCTCCCAATGTGTAGTGCCTAAACCTCCTTATCTAGTAGATTGCAAATTGAATGTCAAGTGCTTGGGCTATGCGTAAACCTCTTCATCTGTGAGACTGCAAACTGAATGTTAGGCCTTGTAATGCATACATAAATCGAGCATCCAACAGCCTATTGATAGAAAAGATATCAAAACTATCATGGCATCATGAAGGCTCAACTTCAAACCTGTCTCCATATGAATGACAAGATGCTTGTAGTCTTCAAGACCAAATCATTGCAATAATGTCTCAATATACTTTTTTTAAACACAAAGCAATATCCCCATCACACTACTTAAATGGGATGCACAAATATGATACAATAAGTCAAATTTGTACAATAAGTCAAATTTGTATCATAAGTCAAATATGATATAATAAGTCAAATATTTGTATCATATTTGACTTATTTGTATCATAAGTCAAATTTTTATCATAAGTCAAATATGATACATGTCAAAATTTGAATTCAACTTAGCTTTAAAGTTAGTAATATATGTCTCATTGGTACTAGTGTGCAACATGTCATCAATGTAGACCACATTGATTAGAGGCGCATCACCCTCATCTTTAGCATATAATGTGCTCTCACTAGGACTATTCTAAAAACCATGTGCAGTCAGATATGCATGTCTTCTCATACAAAGCCCAAAGTGCTTGCTTTAGATCATACAATGCCTTTTTCAATTTGCACACTTTGTTTTCTTGGCCCTTTCCCACAAAACCACATGGCTAAAAAACATCCAATTTCTCATGTAAACAACCATTCCAAAATCTCTTTTTGATATCTAATTAATGTACATTCCAACCCTTATGAGTTTCTAGTGTGCAAATCCTATGAATCATTGTCGTAGGGCAAGTGGAAGCAAGGGTCTAATCAAAATCAATGCCCTTCTACATAACTCTTTGTTGTAGTGATAAACATTACCATTTGGCTTGTGCTTTAACTTAGAAATACACTTGGTAGCAACGACTTTCTTGACAAAAGGCAAATCATATAAGAACCAAGCATTATTTTTTATAATAGCATCATACTCAAATTGCATAGCAACAATTAAATTTTCTAAATTTTATGCCTCTTTAAAAGTCATAGGTTCATCCTCATCACGTAAACTAGAAACAACCAATGCATAGCAATATGATGCATAAGATGTAGTATGAGACCCTAACAAGTGAGTATGACTAGCCAACGATGCATCCAACTTAATGTCATGTAATATTTGCACCAACTATTTTGGCATACTCCTAGACTACTTAATCTCTACTCTCTCATCAAGAAGTGCACATCATTCACACTTGCATCAAAAGTAGGTTCATGTGCATTATCATGAGAAACCTGCCTAGGTTGAAAAACTATCTCATTTGGCACTACATATGATTGTATACCAGTGAAAAGAGGCAAAAAAGTGTCATAGATATCATGTGAGTGTACATCAATCTCTTTTATACATGAAAGTAAAGTTTTAACAACATCTTCTACAAAGATAACATCATGGTTGATCAATATACAGTTACTTTTTGGATGGTATAACTTATAACCTCTTCTTCGATTACTCTACCCAACAAAAACACATTTTATATCCTTGTCATTTAATTTCTTGCATTGTCACTGGGATCAAAGCATAAGTTGAGGAACCAAAAACACAAGAGTGAGACACAAATGGTTTTCAACCATGCCAAGCCTTATATGGAGTGATAGATTGCAATGCCTTAATGAGATATATGCTAAGTACATATGCTACATCTAAAAAGCTTCAAGTCATTGAAACTATGTGAAAAAGCTTGACTCTTAATCATGCAATATGTTATCTCCATGAGTGATTTGTTTTTCCTCGCATCTATACCATATTTTAATGGTATATATAGTGCTATACATTGACATCCCAAGCATTCCACATATTTAGTAACAATGGAGCTGTAAGAAGAATGGAGATTGCACAAAGAGAGAGAGACAAAGTCACACACACACACACACACACACACACACACACACACACACACACACACACACACACACACACACACACACACACACACACACACACACACACACACACACACACACACACACACACACACACACACACACACACACACACACACACACACACACACACACACACACACACACACACACACACACACACACACACACACACACACACACACACACACACACACACACACACACACACACAGACACAGGACACTATGTTTGTGGCTCCAATAGCTCTTTTATGAGCAATGTCGTATTATCTTATTACTCTAAGAATAAAAACTGAGTGTATATATAGTTAAGGTTAGTGACTATCGGCCACATTGGCCTTTACTCCAACAACCTCCTACTTAAAAGCCAATGTGCCTTTAAGGGAGATAAAAGAATAAGAGAAATACTTGGCTTCAATGACAAATAATGCCATGGATCTCTACAAATGAGACAACCATGAGATTACACCACCTATACAGGGTAAAAACATATCCTATGATTGATTTTATCAACATTCCGTGCATAGTCTACATCTATGTACCCAAGTACACCACTACTACCCCTCCCAAAGCTGCACATATCTCTTGTACCACTCTTTCTCAAGTCTTTGTCGACATGACATAGTCAACCCTAGGGTGAAATCTCTCAAGGAGATGAAAGATAGTAGATTTGCCTAGCACAATGGGTTGACTTGGAGTGAAAATCTCAACCTCCACTCTTTCTTTCTAAGGCATCATGGGGCTCTCAACTTGTTGCTCAATAAACCTCCCTACTTCCTATTCACTAGCTAAAGCATAGATTGTGCCCTCTTTCTAATTACTTTGTGCACGAGCACTTGCCCTACATGGCAAAGTAATAGGTGGCACTAGATCCTGGAAAATAACCTTTCTTGTTTCCACTTCCTTGAAGACTGATTATGCATATTCTTTTCATTGAGGGTCACATCATTACTACAAATAATCTTTCTACCTTCTTCGAGATGCCAAATGTGATAATTCATCTCTCGACTCTATCCATAGCCCGAAAAAATGCATTTAGTGGATTTTGGCTCTAAGTTGTTGTGCTTTTCATTTGTACATGCATGTAATATTTATAGCCAAATACTCTTAAAGTGATCATAAGAGGGCTTCTTGCTTGACCATATGTGTTCAAGATTGCCACCATCCAAAGTAGTATCAGGTAACTTCTTTATCAAATTATGACTATTGCCATAGCCTCAATGCAAAATCCTTGAGTAAGACCACTGTTAGCATACTCAATATCATTTCCTTGATTTTCCTATTCATATGCTCCACAACACTAGTTTAGGTGGGATTAGCAGGTGTAGTGAGCTCCCTTTTTTTTCCATGTGCTTTACAAAAAATTCTGAACTCATGAGAGATATTCTCCACTACTATCAATTTTGAGACATGTAACTATCTTGCTAAAATAACTTTTTGCAAGTGCCATAAATTTCTAAATCTTTTCTACACAGGGTGAAATCCCATATTTTTTATATTTGCATTGTTAATGAATGTAATAAAATAGGATGCCCTCCCTATAGAAATTGAGGCATAGGCCCACATACATAATTGTATACTAAGTCAAGTAGCTCACTCCTTTTTCTGCTTAATTTTTTCTTATTGACTGAATATGCATGCTTTCTATATATACAATGCTCACCAACAAAAAGATAAAAAAAGTTAAGAGAAGACAAGTAATCCAAATGAGATAGCATTTCCATTCCTTTTCTAGACCTACATCCCCATCAGTGATGGCACAAAGAGACATTTAGCTACTTAGATACTACAACTACATGATTTTTGACAAAAGATACATGAAGGGGATACAAAGTACCACATTTGACTTCTTTAGCAAAAAAAAAAAGATCCCTTGCGGACTTTCTAGGATTGAAGCTTAAAAGAAGTAGAAGATCCCAAGTCATCCAGCTGACCAATAGATATCAAGTTCTTAGTAAGCTTGGGTACATGACATGCATTTCAAAGAGTACATGTAGATCCATTCTAAAAAGGAAATTGCACATCACCTGCACCAACTATATCACATACATAGTCATGGACTGATCCATGCATGCTACTATGATATGAATAGAACCACTCCTTATGAGAAGCCACATGGATAGATGCACAAGAATGAAGTATCCAATCTTGAGCCAATTGTCGATCTACTATAACTAACATATGTGTAGGAAGGGTGGAAGTAAGATTCACTTCACCATCATTATTATATAAATGCATCACTTCATTTCTTTCTTCAATCTTTACCTTTGATTTACCTTCTTTCCTTATCAACATCCTTATCCTCCTTCTTCTTATCTTTTTGCTCTTGCTTCCATTTGTAATAGTCCTTAATATGACATATTTTATCACAATGGAAGCATTCAATGACTTTCTTGGACCTAGATTTGTCGTGCGATTGCACGTGGTCTTGATTTTTTCCTTCATACTTTTTTCTGCCCCTTTCTTCCTGAGTTACCAATGCCTAACCATTTTAGTCTTGGTCCATGGATTTCCTAGGTATCTCTTTAGTCACTAAACTACCCACAATTTCATTAAACTTGAACTCACCATTTGGAGTTGAAATACTCATGGCTATTCTAAAAAGTATCCCATGAGGCAAGCAAGGAGCACAAAAAAATAACACCTTAACTTTATCTTCAAACTTCAACTTGTGAGCATACATCTAATTGAATATGATGTTGAATATATTCAGGTGGGAGGTGATAGTAGAGCTCTCCTTCATATGCAACACAAACAATGTTTTCATAATATACACCTTATTCAAGGCAACTTCCTTTTCATAAGTGCCACATAGCTTCTTCCATAAGCCATGTGTAGCGATCTCATTCACAAATGTAAAATACACAGATTTTTCCAAGTGTAGCCTAATAGTGGATTTGGCTAATGCACCAAGCTCTAACCAATCCTCTTTAGAAATGTCTCTTATGTGGGCCTCAACTACTTCGTTTGAATAAAGATAACTTGGATCTACTCCTACAAATTGAAGTTAGTACCATGAAACTTATCAATGTTATACAATTCCCTATCCGCTATAGATGATGAAGCCACTTGTGCAAAATGGCAACTAACTATCAAGTAGCAACAACTAGAAAATCAAACAAGCTGCACCATGAAAATGGAAAAATTTCTATAGTATCTACTTAGTATAACCACAATTGAGAGAAGATAGGAAATGAACCGTTTCTCAACAATAGTGCACATATTACTATCGCATGATTGTGAAAATCCTCATGTATAGTGTAAGCATCGTATTAATATATCAAAATTTTCTCATAGATATAATAGTATCCAACTATCAAAACTGCATCAGAAGATTGATGTCCCTGAAATCATTGTAGTGTATCAAAGAATATTATTCTTACTTATTCACGAGAAAATATGCATGGATATAGTATGAAAATATACGTAGCTTAAAAATTGTTATAGCATATACATCAAAGTCTCTACTCTAGTAACACTTGTTGCATACAATGGCAACAAACAATAAACTCTAGAACTGTGAAATCTATAATTTGCCATTTATATCAAATAACATGCAACCCAAAATACTTGTTTCTAATAGTCTGTCATTGGTTACTACTACCCAATACCCTATATGTAACATCTCTACAATGGACACTATAAGCCTTGACCTATTCGGCACGCTCTAAACAACTTGTGCAAAATTACAAAAAAACATGAAATAGCATGTGCTGCACTTTTTACAAGTCAAAAATGGAAAACAAGATAGTCATAGATTGAAAAGAGAAACAAATTAAGTCCCTAGAAACTTTTCTTGAGAAATTTTCAACCTCTTCACGTATGTCAAATCTTATCCAAAATGGAGATTGTGAAGATTTTTGTTGCCAATGCTAGTTGGAGACTCCCACTCGCTCTAATACCAATTGATGGAGCTGTAAGGAAAATGGAGATTCCACAGAGATGGGGGTAGAGAGAGAGAGAGAGAGAGAGAGAGAGAGAGAGAGAGAGAGAGAGAGAGAGGCCTACATTTGTGTTGCCTCTAATGGTTCTCTTGTCAATAACACCTTATTACCTTATCACTCTAAGAATAAATCATGAGTGTATACATATATAGTTAGGGTTAGTGAGTAAGATGGGTAGCCGGCCACATTCACCTTTACCCCAACATGGTGTCCACTAAAGTGTGCTATATATGATGGTGAGTGCCATGGGATAATGCAAGTTGAGCACAAGTGCAGCATGGCCAAATTAAGTCATGATTGCATTAGTATGAGAGTTGACTCACTCCCGTGTAGATTGTCAAAGATTGTGGAGTTGATAGGAAGACTGTAGCCATGAGAGGCTGTGGCACTAAATGGATTGATACAACTAACTTAAAATGCATGCATAAAGTAGAGAAGACTAGTCAAGAGCCTAAAAGAAATTGTGTGAGGAAGTGAGAGTGTGAAAGAGTGAGGGACTAGGTAGAGAATCTCTTCTTTGTCTTTTTTTCTTCTCATTCTCTATCTTCTTATATTATCTAGAGCACTTGAGGAGGAGCCGATTAACAATGAAGGAGTGAATGAATCAAATTGGGGTAGTGCTTCCTTGATCATAAGCCTATCTTTGAGCCTTGAAGAGCATATAGAGGTAAGAGGGTGAACCTACCACGAACTCTCATTGTTTTCTTCCTTTGCTTGGGAGAGTGAGAGGAGAGTAGACCTGGCTAAGAATGGAATGTGAATTGACCATGTGAGAGGCGGTTGGGTCCATGAGTGTTGAAGATTTTGAAGCAATAGGAGTAATGTAGTGTATCTAGCTCAACATCCCTCTCATTGACATATTTTAGACTATACATTGATGAGATCTCAGACTACATCTCTAAGGAAGGAAATAGAGGATCTCTTCTAGTAGGTGCTTAGATAACTCTCTTGTTGTACACATGATATTGTGTTAATAGCAGTTGATTCCTCACAAAGTTTTTAGAGACATTTGGGTGTGCTACATTATGCACAAGACAATGGATTCTCTATTAACCTTGGCAAAATCGAGATCATGGTGTTTAACACCACACCATTATAGGTCAGGATATCAATTGAGCTTTACCTATGGGTAGTACAAGGTGGAGTATATGGATTTTGATATGTATCTATGTGTCTTATTGTACAAAATCCATCTCTCTCTATGAGAAATGCAATAAAGACTAGAATGGCATAGGGGTATACAACATTGTGAGGGATTGGACATGATGTACTCACATGCACAATAGTTCAAGAGTCCCACACTCAACTATGGCTATTTGATGCTTTGGTCACATCCACACTAACATATGAAGTACAGATATGGGGACCTAGCCATGATCACAATAGTAGATTACGTTTCACAATGATGGATCAAGGTTGATGGAGAGGCATTCGTGTCTACGATTTACATGATGATCAAATGTAAGGCTTTGGTCCATCATGAGATTGTTCAAGCAAATTTGGGGGTTCCTCTAATTGTGGTGGAGGTTCTACCACATTAGTATCATTCGTATGGAGCTTATGGGAGTTGACCAAAAATTATGTGCATGGCTAGCCCTTGAGTCCTCATAACAACACATTATAGAGGGTGATCCGTCATGTTAGTATCCTAAGATGACATCAAGGTTTGAGTTACATGCTCAACATAGATAGGTGGCCACCTTTTCAATACTCCCTTGATGCACCATCTCTCACTCATTTAGAGATTGGCAGGATCATCAGATAGGAACTTATTCAACGTGAGATTGTGAGGACATGGGTGACACTAGTACATGAGATGGTAACAAACACGGCTTTCTACCAAGACTATTTCTCCACACATCTAAGGATGGATTTATTATACACATGATACATAGGGACTCACTTATCAAATGGAATTAGATGTGCTATTGATCAATTATGTACCTCTTCACACAAACTAGAGATTGAGACTGGCTAATACATACCCACACCTCCAAAGAAATGTATACATGAGATCTATCGATGAGAGCCATAAGTAGAGGAGCAATATCTCTACAATTGCTCCACTTACTATCAAATCAAGGGGCACTTCCATTGTGCATTTAGAGATGGGTTTTGGCTGTTGTCAACAATCATAAGCTACACATATTAGAGATGCCTTAAGTCTTTTCTCCTAGAGATACAAGGACTAGGAGATTTTCCTTAGAGGTAGAGTAGCAATTTGTCGTGAGCCCATCTAGAGGCAACTCACATACTTCATGAGGAGAACCTAGGTAGCCATGAACCAATACCAATCAACATCTAAGAGGAGTTTGAAGGAATCCCTATATAGAGAGCTTACATCTAGCCAAGGTAAATTGGTTGATCAAGAAATTCATCTTTACCAATCCATGTGTTCTATGTCTCAATAGATGTGTTGACAACACATGCATAGGAGGATACATCACATCATTGCTAACGTAATCCCCTTATGTTCACCTCTACACAAGATGAGATCGAGGCTATGAATAAACACCAATGAGGAATTCCTTGAAATGATATGGATCCTCATGGCTCTCCTAGGTCAACTTCATCACTTAATATCTACTAGGCTTTCTATTGTCAACACTTAGATTTAAATTTCTTTGTCTTTACCATCCATTTCCTAGATTGAGAGGTGGTTGTAGCTTATAGTCTCACAAGTTCACTTTTGCCTTTTATATACATTAATAAATGATTTCAATTCATCTCTCTCTCTCTCTCTCTCTCTCTCTCTCTCTCTCTCTCTCTATGTATATATGTACACACACACACACACACACACACACACACACACACACACACACATGTACATGTGTGTGTGTGTGCATGCATACTTTTGAGTCATGCAACCACACACAATATAAAATTTAGCAGGCACATGATAGTTCTATTTTTATTACTTGCATCCACATTACATGACAACCTTTCTTTTTGTTTACGATCTAACTTGAAGAAAGGAGGACAATGAAGCACATTATGTTGAGAAGATGAGTCGATAGAGCAACAATTTTGACCAAGAGAAGATCATGTAGCAATTGCAAATGCTTTTGGAGAACCAAATGCAAGCCCAAAATGAAAGTTGTGACCCAATAATTAAATTTGGAGTGTATATTAGGAAAACATGCACCCCATTGAATGGGGGATGACATGGTCTGTCTTTATAATTTTTGAAAAGAGCTAAGCCAACTCACTACTATTCATGTTGCACATCACACACATGGTTTTGCATGCTACACACTCCATAGATAACTATTTCACCTTTTCATTAATTTTTCGAGTGATCTACCCGTAGCATTGTCACATCAAGTGGGATTTCATGTTTCATTAATTTTTCCAATGATCTAACCATTCATACTTTTTTTCATAGCAATGTCTCATCAGGTGTGAGACATCAATATTACAATTACACATGAATTTCAAGAAAGAGGAAGAAGCCAACAAGTGAAAGGACTAAGACTAGGTTTTGTAAGCTATTACTCAAATTTTATGCATATGTATTAGTTCAATGTGCACTCTAGTGAATGGGGGAGGGCACAACCCTTGTCTTTATGAATTCAAAGAGAATTGTGCCCCCTCTCCACTGCATGGATTGTATTGCACTTACGTATGTATACACAACTATTCATTTTTTGCCATGAGTAATCTAATCATGATAGTTATGTATAGTACAACATATTCATACAATGAATTCTCCCCATTCTTTGATATGAGTAATCTAATCCAAATAGTTTTTGTACATAACAACATTACTTGCAACAAATTCAAGTAAGATTGATATCACAACAGCATGCATAATGATGCAATGATTTCATACTATATGATTGATAAATTCCTATAAGGATTTTTATGGCATTAAATATTTGCTTTTGTGCTTGGAGATTTAAAAATTCACATAAGATTTTTAAACACCAAATCACACATGAGCTTAGCTCTTCTCTTGTCATTTACAAGCTAAAATGAGACCCTCTATAGTCTCCATCTTTAATAGCCATTCAAGTGTATTGTAGTGTGCAAGCAACTAAGCATGAACATATTGAGAAATTTGAAAAATCACCTTATTGAGATATTCATTTATCTAGCATCTATTAGCATAACAATATTGTGCAAATTTGCCTATTCCAACAAATTGTCTTACACAAGCCACGTTTAGGGTCCACTTCCTTGTAAGAAAAATAGAGGTGTTAATACTTTCTAACTCTTCCCCTCTTTTTTCTCCCATTTTTACCTCTTATACTAAAACCCTCCTCATTTTCTAATCTTTACTAGTAGTATATACTTTTGAGACTAGATAGAAAGCAAACCATGGTATATGCAAACCATTATGAGCAAATCAAATACGTATCAAAGCATTATTACTAATATTATTATCAAGTTGATTATTTAAAACATGATTTATACAATGGTAGTTGAAGCTTTTAGGCGACACTTTAGGTGACTTGCATGTTTATAATTATTAGACACAATCTATGCAAACCACTCAAGACATAGACTACTAGAAACAAATCTACTTTAAATAGTATAGCTTGCAATAGGTGTTTTATTATTGAGCTACATTATAGATGCATGTTTATTACTTTGAGCTACATTATAGATGCATGCTCATATTACCCTTATTACATGAACATCTTGGCATAGAGATTCAAATTTCTAAATATGCACATCTTGGTAATCATCGATATTCATAATATAATCTAACATATAATAATCGTACCTCTCTCTTCTCGACTTGTATCATCAAGCCACATAAACATTTAAAGGCTCAATAATCCTCGTGTACAAAAGTTTCATGGCTCCACACTCCTTAGACATTCAGAGTTTCATGTATATACAAGGTAAGCAAAATATGATCAAGGTTATCATCCTCAATCCTCACTTCAATTTGCAAAACTATCATGAGATAAAAGAAAATTCATGCCTCATGACAAGATAAAAATGGCATCCCCATTGTCGTTAGTAGAACCAATAGAGAAATGGTGTGAAAAAAAATGACTCATGGTATTCATCGCTTTGCGATGACTAGTAATATTAGATGAGTTGTGTATATATCTCCAATAGTAGTAAAGTAACCAACCATAGGATCTGTACTTTCATAGCCAATGCACTGCTTCCAAGAGAGTTTGGACTCACCGACTCTTTATTGCCACTTGTAGTGGAGACAGAAATGCTCTTTGAACCTTCAAGAGATAAAAAGGTGTCAAACAATCATCGTATGCTTACAAAACATCATGTAGACTTTTAGATTCCATGCACGTATTCATGCAAGCATGACAACTAGTATGGCATATTTCTAGTTTGCCACTATTGTATGCATATATAAAAGCACACACAAAATGACAATACTTTGCACTTGTTATTGTTTTAGTTCAACTCAGCTAGCACCCGAATCTAATGTTTCACAATGTTGCTATTGCAAAAATATAATTCATAAATAGTAACAACGCATCATCAAAACTACAAGTACCATAATACTCCATCATAGGTTCACATATATTGAAAATTATTAATGATGTATGAAATGTGCACATGCACATGTAGATACATGCATTTGTGGGACCAAACAAGTGTAGCTCAATTGGTAAGTTGGACGCATGGTAATTCAAATCACAACCATATATCTAGTTGGTCATTGAGAATGTGAAAAACGGAAAAGAAGGGAGACTTGAATGACTATCTTTGTGTCTGTGTGTGTTTTCTTTTCCTCCCTTTTTTTGGTGTTAGAGTGGGGGGGGGGGATCATATTAGCACCTACTAGAGGCTAAAATGGTCTGTGAGATCCATGTTTTAACTCAACATGAACAATGAACAAAGAAAAATAGAATGAAAAGTTAATGCCATCAATATATACAATAGCTTGTTGGCTCTTGTACCATCTACAAAACCCATCATAGGGTTATCATGGAGAGAGCTCATGCCAACGGTCCATTTGAGTGAATCTCTAGGAAATCTAGGATTTTGACATAGTCATGTAGATGTCTCCTAACTCGAGAACAAGGCCAACTCCCTTAACATATCTTTGTATCTTTCATATAATAGAAATGTCACAAACACCATGTCAAACCATACTAAATGAAACACACTATGTTCCTATCAATGGTGTTATAGACCTTTAACCCACAACCCTTAATGGTGCAATTCCAAATCCCAATCACTTTAGTACCACCAAATATCTTAGAAAAAAAGAGGGTAAAAGTCATTGAGTTAGTCATAAATTTTTATAGATTTGGAAGGGTTATGTCTCAACCAAAATTGTCTCATCTCAATTGGCCAAGAAATCCCTAAGAAAAGCCTTTTGTCTCATGTACATGCTCTTGTATCACCCTAACTCCATTCCATCTCTCTCAAGGCAGGCTTAATGTTTGCCTAAATTGGCAAGAGAAAGTAGTATATTTCAAATTGTAACTAAGGAAAGACAATCTATCAATACATGTTATCCTTTAAAAATGGCTTGAGAAGCACATACATTACTTTGTTACTTTGCTATCAAAAGGGTCATCCTAGAAGAGAGTTTGGAGAATTGCATTCTCCTTTCAATGTTCAATATTGTGGAATGATTAATTCATAGTTCGTGATAGGGGCTACACATGAAAAATCTGGTAGCAAACATAGGAATAGGTATTACTAGTTGACGTATCCTGAGGTTTTACTTGAAAGTTGATTCAACTAGAAACAAATGTGGAAAGGAGGACTCGCACAATTCCCCCTTTTTTATGATCTTTCTTGATAAATGTGGTCGATATAGTCAAGTACTCATATGAACATAGGATTTGAGGATCTCCACATCCTTCAAGATTCAATGCACGGGTTTTAATTGGGTCTATGCATCTCTTTATGTACCCCCAAAAGGTGGGTCATTAATAAGGATTTTGACTCGCAATTAAGAGGTTGAGAGCTATTGTTATTGTGTTCATTTACGTTAGAAACTTAAAGCACAAGAATGTCATAAAAATTGAAGGCACGAGCCAATCCTAAAGAAAGACAAGAGTCGTTTTGATTATTAT
This sequence comes from Lygodium microphyllum, assembly GCF_053477565.2. Taxonomy (NCBI): domain Eukaryota; kingdom Viridiplantae; phylum Streptophyta; class Polypodiopsida; order Schizaeales; family Lygodiaceae; genus Lygodium; species Lygodium microphyllum. The sequence continues at coordinate 135,163,969 of NC_141140.1, read as the reverse complement.
ACATATGTATCATTATTAGAGTGTACAAGATTATCTGCTTATATAGCTACAACTAGTGAAATGTATGAAAAGAAGCACCCAAGCACACAAAGGGCCATTGAATAAAAGGTTCCATGCCCTAAACGTCCATTAGTTAGATTTGGTTGGACTCACATTTGCACATGCAATCATAATTGAATTCATACTCATACAATTGCCCATTCCATATATTTGCAAACATATAAAATCAAACATGTGTTATGGGCATTACATACTTGTCCTTTTTTGGGCGAAAATAGCTTTGGCCCCTGACTTAATCATATGTGACAATGGGTGCTCTAGTGCTAGTAGTTGTAGTGTGCCACAAGATGAGGTGGAGGATGAGGATGAGGATGAGCTTCAACCCAGAGATGAAAATGAGCTATCTTGAATAGCACAACACTACAATCTTGGCCCTTGACTCTTGGGTCTGTTGAGTTGTCTAGAGTCTAGTACTTGTTGAGTTATCTAGAGTCTAGAGTACTATGTAGTTTGATGATTCATCATTGCATCGTCATCTAATGTATTATGAGTCCTAACAATTTGCGATCTTAACGAGTTGATTATAAATTATGACTCATGATTCATGACACATTGTCTATAGTCTATAAACTATCATCCCATGACCCTAGCCTCTTGTCAAGTTTCATTGTCTTTTATGCTTGTTTTATAAAGTGTAAGCTTGGTTGAAATGTTTATAATTCTTGTCAAGGCTCAACTTACTACTCATATTTTCTAGTTTTTTTGAAAAAAAACCAAGGCAACATATGATTCAGCCCAAGGGTTTGAATCATACTTCAATCATACTTTCATACTCATACACGTATGGAAGTATGAAATATATATTAATAACCATGCATGCAATAAGACCCAAGTTTATAGCTCTCCATAATAGTGAGTTCATTTTATAAAAGTTTTTTCCCTTCCAAGTGTGGTGCATCTCCCTAGATGGAGCGCAAATTTTTACCCCCACCCGTGACCACTTCAAATTTGAAGAAGCTAAACCAGCTCCAACACTCACTGACTGTTCGTAATGGACCTGGGCACCACCCATGTCAAAGCGATCATCCATCCAATTGGGATCAGGGATATGCAATGAGACCAATAACTTAGTGGGCAACGTGCAGGCAGCTGACTACCTCAATCTAATTGGTCCGACTAGTTGGACACGAGGCGAAACTAGTTCCTATTTTAAGGGCAACATCGTATCAGTTCCAAGGATCATCAAACTCCATTGGCTTCCTGGCAGATGCTCATTCCTAGTAACTAATACCCGCGTGAGGTGTCGAGATCACGGAGGTTCAAGTCTCGGTGCTACTACCGCCCAAGTCCACAGGCTTCTCCTACGGATACAAAGAGTGTTGTGTGTACAACTACATTATTTCTGTGACTTGCGTATTATGGAGACTAGACTTCATAGCTACTGGAAACGCCCAAAAACTCCACTTTTTACAGTTTTAACATTGGCATTGCTGCTTGCTGCTTCTGTTCCCCTTTTTGATTTCACTGTTCTCATCCTGATAGATACTGGAAACTCCCCATAGCTGCAAATTTTTGCCATTTCCATTTCCGTTTGCATTTCCATTCGTCTTTCTACTTCCCCATATTCACAGGTGGATGTGGGAGGTAGAGGGGTTTTTAGACCTCCATACATCTTTGCATCATGGATAGCCTTTGAACAAGATCTACAATGCCTACTCAACTTGCTCTAGCTCAGCCACTTCCCAAGAGATGAGCAGCACAAAAGGCTTGAGACACACGGGATGCTCAAGCATTGTCGCTGATTGCATTTCCATCATCCCGCACATACAATCTATAGCTTCTTCACGAGAGGCATGGCTGACCATTGAGTAGATGTTTGCTAGAAAAATGAGACACGCATCTCTTTCTTGAAGAAAGAGCTTGAGCCTCTGAAGATGGATGAAAGTGATTCTATACAGGATCATCTCAATAAAATTCAAGACTAGCATGAGCAACTTATGAATATAGATGAGTATTATTCAGATCCACAGTTAATCTCTACTACTTTGAATTCATTGCCGCCCTCTTATTTGGCCTTTCATACGGCCTTGAATTTCACAATGAGGATTTTCCCGCAGCCACTTACTTTCCTTTAGTTAATTAGCTTACTCTTAGAGGAAGAGCAAACAAGAAAAAACAGTTGGGTGAATGTTATAGCCTCTCAGCAGGCTTTTATGGCAAGGCAAAAAGGCAAGGGTAGCCAAGCTAAAAATGCTCTGTAGAGTTCGAGGACTTCAAGTACTTCACAAAGCAGTAAGAAATAAGGGGAGCATGCAAGCCAAGAAGGGCAACTGCCACTATTGCAAGAAGCTAGGTCACTACATCACAGAATGTAGAAAGCGCATTGCCAAGAAGGAGTCGTCAAGGATGCTTGTTTTTGATGCACCTTCTACTGCTACTAAGTCCACGTCTTTTATTTCAAAGCGTGACTATTGTTTCTCCACTTACAATTATGACTCTTCTTGGGCTGACAGAGCATTTAGCTCTACTAAGGATGCTAGCACTTGGTTCTTTGACATTGGTGATTCTAGGCATATTACATCTCGCAGGGATTTGTTTTCCTCCGTTATTGCAGCTCTTGTTGGCAAGTCTGTGCAGTGTGCTAACAATGCATCATATCCTGTTAGAGGTATTCGAGAGATTGTATTGACAGTCATTGATGGCTCTATTCCCCGTTTGACGGATAGCATAATTTATGCCATGTATAAAGAAGAATTTATTGTCCGTTTCTTCTTTGGCAAAATATGATCTGCAATCCACATTTGATGATTAAAAAATCGTAATGTTTACTATAGAAAAGATAGATGGAAACTCATTGTTAATTTTTTATTGTTTTATTACTATTTTTATTACTAATTAGAAACTAGTTTTTTTTTAAAAAACAAAGAAAATCTTTAATGATTTGGTTTTTTGTCTCAGCAAGACGTTCTGCTTTAAAGTTCCCAATTTGAAATTACGACATATGTATGGTTAAAGATAAAGAACTCATGACTTTGGTTTAGACTACTTTATGTCATGGACTATATAAGTTAGATGCTTATTCGGTTGATTAATCGGTCTATCTAGCATCTACTCTTACTTTTGCTATATGACAGGCAAAGTTATAGCATGCTCGCATGGGGCATGTTAACTATGGTAACTTGATGTTTATGCAGCGTACATAGATGCTTGATGGCTTACCTCTCTTGGAGAGACCTCCTAAGCATATAAGTGAGGGATGCATTTTGGAAAAAATACATCATTTTTCATTTCCTCATGATATTTCTTTTAAAGACCTCCTGAGCATATATATGAGGGATGCATTTTGAAAAAAATGCATCATTTTTTATTTCCTCGTGATGTTGCTTTTAGAGCAATTGCCAAATTACAAATTGTGCATTCAGATGTATGTGGCCCTATGCAAACAAAGTCATTGGGTGGCTGTTATTATATTGTCACTTTCATTGATGACTTTACTCGTTTTTACTGGGTCTACTCTTTGGTGAAAAAGTCAGAGGTATATGATGCATTTTTGGCTTTTGTAGCACTTGCTGAAAATCAATCTCCCTGCAGGATTAAGTCTCTCTGTTCGGACCAAGGGGGGGAATACATATCCTTCATACTGAATACTTTTTTGAAGCAAAAAGGCATGTCCATTAGTACACTACTGCTTATACTCCACAGTAGAATGGGATTGCAAAAAGGAAGAATCAATTACTCATGGAGATGGCCAGATGTATACTGAAAGCAAAGAGTTTGCCACAGTTTTTGGATGGAAGCAATTATGTGTGCTTGCCATGTTTTGAACAGGTGCCCTACCAAGGCACTAAAAAACGTCATGTATTTTGAGGCTTCGAACAACCGGAAATCTTCTATTGGACATTTTCGTACTTTTGGGTGTCTTGCATATACTCACATTCCCAAGGTACTGAGAAATAAGTTGAATAACAAGGCTATTAAATGCATTTTTGTGGGATATACCAGTGAGAGCAAAGGATATAGATTATATGATCCTGTCTCTAAGAAGATATTTGTCAGTAGGGATGTGGTTTTTTATGACAAAATCAGAATTATCCCTTACTGGTTTTGATACATATCAAACTGCCAATGATGTATTTGAAGGATGTCCATTTCTTTTAGTGATATAGCTAGAGCTTCAACAAGTGAACTTAATGCTTAGCCAATTGCTCCATTGAGTAATGCAGAAAATCAGCCTATGGCTGATCTGAATATTTAGCAAGATACTGAATTTGAAGTTCAGCAAGAGCTTGTATACTGTCAAGATGCTAGGCAAATGCCTAGATGGTACTTGCAAACTATGAAAGATGGTCATTTGGATGCTCTTATTGCTGGTCGTACTAGAAGACAAGCTCGTTTACATGATGGTGCAAATTCAATGGAGGTTGTTATGGCAGCACATACACTTGATGATGAGGACCCTAAATATTTTGAGGATACACAACAAAGTGTGTATTGGATAGCAGCAATGCAAGCTGAGTTTGATTCTATCATAAAGAATCAAATATGGGATTTAGTGACCTTGCCTGTTGGGAAGAAAGCCATTGGTACAAAGTGGGTCTATAAGTTGAAAAGGAATGCAGATGGATCCATTGACAAGTATAAAACCAAGCTTGTGGCCAAAGGTTACGCACAAAAGAAAGGCATTGACTATGAAGAGACATTTGCTCCTACATCCCGCATGAGTACCATTCGGTCTATGGTTGCTTTGGTTGCCCATTATGGTTGGACTGTGCACCACCTTGATATTAAGACTATATTTTTACATGAGGAACTTCAAGAAGAAGTGTATGTACAGCAGCCCATTGGTTTTGTAGTTGAGGTATCGAAACACTTGGTATGCAAGCTGAAAAAGGCTTTGTATGGTTTGAAGCAAGCTCCCCAAGCTTGGTATGCAAAAATTGATTCCTTTTACTCAACCAATGATTAACAGCTCATCAAAGTCTAATGTATGTAAAGAGAGGGGATCCTTGCTGGTCATATGTTTGTATGTTGATGATCTTCTGCTCACAGGGAGTCGGGACACATGCTGATCAGATTTCAGCATTCAAACAAAGTTTACAGTAAACTTTTGAGATGTCAAATTTGGGACCTTTGCACTATTATTTGGGCATTCAGTTCATTCATAATGCTAGAGGGATTGGATTGTCACAGTCTATATACATTGGTAGACTTCTTGAGAGGTTTGGCTTACAAAATTACAAGCCAATTTGTACACCCATGGAGACTGGACTCAAAGTTATCCTTGCATGATGAAAGTGATTTGTTTGATATCCATACGTATGCTCTAGCAATTGGATGTCTCATTTACTTATGCAACACAAGGCCAGATATTCAGTTTGTAGTTTTAGCCCTGAGCAGATATATGCACCATCCACACATGTCACATTGGCAAGCTGTGAAGCATGTTTTTCGTTACTTGCAGGGTACTAGGACTCTTGGATTGCTTTATGCCAAGGGAGGACCACTGCAACTACATGCTTATAGTGATTTAGATTGGGCTAGTGATTTTGATTCTCGTTACTCTACTAGTGGTAATTGTTTCTTTCTTGGCTCATCTTCCACTATTGCCACATCATCATGTGAAGCTGAATACAAAGCAGCTTTCACTACCACAGTTGAATGTGTATGGCTGAGACGTTTGTTGGCTAATTTAGATATATTTGTCACGGAGCCTACTCCTTTGTTTATTGATTGTCAGAGTGCCATTGCAATGGCATGGAACCTAGTGTTTCATGCACACATGAAACACATAGAGATCCACTATCACTTTGTCAAAGAGAGGCTACATGCAGGAGATATTAGCATTGTCTATTGTCCTACCATTAGTAATGTGGTAGACATCTTCACCAAAGCTCTTCCTCGTGACAAATTTGAAGCATTCTGCAATGCTTTAAATTTGATCTTCTTTGGTGGATGATCCTTGTATATTGATCACTCTTTACTCCCGGGGAGTTTGTTGGGTTTGACTTACACCTACGCTCACAGAGGAGTGTCAGTGATCCTCAATAGGATATTGGGGCACTTTACTATCCTTGTAGCCTGATCTATAAAGGCATCCTAGTTTGGGTTAAGAGGTGGCATTCTCTTATGCTTTGTATTCCAATGCCACTTGGCATTGAGGGGGCGTGTTGAGACTCGAGAGTGTAGGCATGTGAACTCTCCTTATGCAGGAGTGGATAAGGGCAATCACATGTGAATGGTCCTGAGGGGAAGGGGAAACCCTAACCCTAGCCAGTTGGGGCTATATAAACAGCCCATGGGTCTATATCAACTGGTGAGTGAGAGTGACCCAAGTTGTACTTTCATGAGCAACTCAACAAGCAAGACTTGTTCTTGTACTTTTGAGCTCTTCTCTCCCTCTTGTGCACACTTCAATGTTGGCTTGCACTCTGATTTTCCATAGGCAATGGATTAGCAACTATCTCGCCATTCGCACTCCCTCCTTCTACCTATTGTATTGAAGCATCATGAACATTGTGTACGTCCCTATTTGCTGGACTTGTACTGGTACCTGACTGGAAGGGAAAATGGAAGAAGTGGAGTGGCAGGCAGCTTGGGCAAGAAAATGGAAGAAAGTTGTGATGTTGGAAGAAGAGGCTGCTAAATCTTACCATTGAAGATTACAGTGGGCAGGAGATAGAAGGGAGTTGGATGGACGGGAGTAGTGGTATCAGCATCTATACCGTAGAGCTGTAACCTGTGACCTGATTTACAAGTTTTGAAGAGTATACATGTGCAGTGGAGTTGTAACCTGTGACCAGATTTAAAAAAGATGAAAAAACTTGTGCAGCATTTATAGGTGAAAAAAGGAGCCCAAAGCAGCCTCAGATGAAAAAACAAAGCAAATGAAGCCCTCACAAGCAGTCCCCAAGTATTTGTCGACCTCTTTCTGCACACTAAATCTTGTCCAAAATGGAGACCCGTGAAGATTTTGGTTGGCAAAGTTGGCTGGAGACTCTCACCAGCTCTGAAACCAATTGATGGAGCTGCACGGAATGTGGAGAATGCACAAAGATGGATGGAGAGAGAGAGAGAGAGAGAGAGAGGATGCTCATTACAGAAAAAAAAGAGAGAAGATGCTGCATATGTGGTGCCTCAATAGCTCTCTTTTGAGCAGCATCTTATTGCATTCACATTTAACACATAATGAATGTGTACATGTAGGGTTAGTGAGTGAGATGGGTGGCTAGCCACATTAGCCTTTACCCCAACATGCGGTGCACCATGGAGAGTCTAGCCTCGAGTGGCCTACCTCCCACTGTTGAGGTCTGGCAGTGCAGCAGGCAGCCGTGTGGCTGGCAGTTGGCAGCAGACAGGATGGCAATAGCAGCAGATCAGAGATGGCAGAGCTGGCAGCAGATCAGACCAGGACAGTGCTGGCAGCAGACCAGAGTGTGGAGGCAGTAAACAGTGAAAACAGGCAGGTGGGGCAGAAAATGCTGGCGGAACTGCTGGATAGATGGTAGTGAATGCAGGAGGAACGGTGGCAGTTCCAGTCCAGTTGCGTCAGGCAGGGCAGCGGTGCAGGCAGGACAGAGTGGCAAATGCAGGAGGCAGGGAAGCAGTTCTAGTCCAGTCACATCAGACAGGGTGGCAGTGCAGACAGATAGGTCCTGAAAGTCACTTCGGGCAGTCACATCAAGCTCGTAAAAATTCTTATTCTCATATGTTTTGCATTCACATGGTTTTGTGTGTTCTGTATGGTGACTCTACCTCACAGACAGGAACTATATTATTGTTATTTTCATGAATTGCAACACATGATCCTGGTGAATTGCTCTCCCCACAAAGTGGCCACCCAGTGCCTGCTCTCTTGTTTCTTCTTGTACGTTTTTTACCTCACAGACAGGAACTATATTATTGTTGTTTTCATTAATTGCAACACATGATCTGGTGAATTGCTCTCCCCGAAAAGTGGCCACCCACAGTGCATGCTCTCTTGTTTCTCCTTGTACATTGTCTAACTTTATTACAGGCCTTCATATCTGTAATAAGGTTTCGTAATAACTAATTGAAGGCTAAAAACAGAACAAGCAATCCTGCACAAACAAAAGAATCAACAGCAAATATCTTACAATCAAAATCAGTCCATCCAATGCGCTGATTTTCCAGGTCATAAAGAACAAGCTGATCCTTCAGAACTATATCTGCAAAAAAGTGGTTGGAATTTGTTATCCATTATGCGCCTACCAATCATCACTGTTATGATTTGAAAAATGACTAGATCCAGAAAATGGCTAATGCATTACTTCTCCATAACTATATCTGAAAAAGGTTGTTGGCACTAACCATCAATTATGCACCTACTGGTGGCTAAATACATGTATTGCCTTAGAGTCCATTCAATAAAAATGGCTAGATCTGGAAAGGAGAAATGGTGAAAATAAAATAAATATGCACATAATAAGCTTTTTACCTCCAAGTATTGTCAACTGTATGCTGTTTCCCACTGCACTTGAACTGATGGGACGCCAGCCAACACACCAGATTGGAAGATTTACCTATGCAGTTTCATAGCTCAGATAAAAGCATACTTTTCTTGATGCAGTCTAGTGAAAATTTCAAGAACGACTATATGTTAAGAGTGCCTCAGACTGTGTAGAATAGAAAAAAGAGCTGTACAAAATATTTGCAAAGTCACAGGTAGGCATACATTATCCGCTTGTTGGATGAGATAATGGGTTCCTGTCAACTTCATATCTGCATCCTTAAAATGGAGTATCACAATAGGAAAGGCATCATCCACGCTGCCCACATTCACAAATAACAGCCAATAGAAATAATGATGTCAATACAAACTAAAGCCATCTACTTCAAAAATTGATCAGATACTTTTTCCAATAATATGTGCATGTATTCTTGCAAGCACACGCATGTGTGCACGAGTATGCATAAGCACCAAAAAAGTTCAATTGCCTTGGGAAAAACTCCTTGCCTGAAGGGGGGAGGTGCAATGGTGGACTGTTTTTCCCAAGGCACTTGAACTTTTTTGGTGCTTCCGCAAGGCATATGCATATGCTCACAGTGTGTGTGTTTTCTTTGTTTGTTTACGCACATGCTCATGCACATACATGTGTGCGCGTGCGTGTGTGCAAGCGCATGCTCATGTGCATGTGTGCAAATGTGCTGCATGCACACATGCTTCTATGAAAACATGCATTAGACTGCACTTTTTTCAGAGTGTTTAGCAGTTCAAGAACCTGTCAAATCTTGTAACTGTATGGAAGCATGCATTAGATTGCAGTTTTTGAAGAGCTTTTGACAGTTCAAGAACAAGCTTGAAACTTTTTGGCATGGTAGATGATGATGGTCAGGTGCTTTCCTTCCTGCATGCATGTCCAACACATGCATTCAGTATGCATCATAGGGCCTATTTGGAGGAAAATAGAGGACGGTCTGGAACTCATTCATGTTGTGCCTCCATTGGATGACGTTAACGCAGGATAGTCTTTTGGATTGGACTATCAAGCGTAACACTCCAAGGTGTCATACTCTTTCCCCACCAAAAATGACATCCATGAAGGTTTACAAGCATATTTTGCCTCCAGCTTGCATAGATAAGCATGAGAATGCACTTTGGCATTGAAATATCTTACCACAATGGTGAAAACAAACCTTCCAAAACTTTGGAAGAATAAACTATACCTAATAATTTTGCACTGCAATTAAAGTATAATTTGTGACCCCTTTGAATGCATTACGATCTACTACATCTAGATTAGGATTTGTTGTACATACCGTGTTACTCAAGAACCCCAACCTCACTGTGAATTAGAAAATCTAACAGTATGTAATGATAGAGAGTATGGTACGATGTACAAAACGTCATACACTATGATGTGACATATGATGTATCATATGAATAGATCACCTTGTGGAGCCCATAATAATGACTCACATGTAATTGATGTGGAGTAGAATGAGGTAACACATGTTAGTGAAATGGTGTGACATGCATCACATGATAGCTTACTAGGAATTGAAGAACCAATGAGATGAGTGCTATTAGCTTCCTCATGTGAGCTATGATAGGATGTGTTCCTAAAGATTTGGCTACGCCAACCTTGTGACAAAGTAAGAAAGCTCACCAAAGGCATGGCAAAACACAATTCCCATGGAGTGTTCTTTGTCTCTACATTCATATGCATTTGTGAGATTCTTTTTTTTTTTGTGCATGCTTGCTTGATTTTCTTTGAAATTTATTTCTAATGACTCCAGCCTTAGAGCTAACTCTGAGGAACAACTTGAGTTGCATGATACATTCATCTAAGGAGTTTCTGTCATGTGTAAGTGGTATGAATTTTATTGCTTTAAATTTGTACTACAAGTGTATCTGTTATTTATTTAGCCTAAAGAATCCGGTTAAATGTAGTACCACTCTTATTTTTTAGTATTGATGTTGGCTTGCCAAAGAGGACAATGTTGCACAAAGTAAGAAACACCAAAATAGAAATATAGATGCTCCTCTATTTTTTGAACCTCCATGATGCAAGTGCATGTGCCATATGGCAAATAAAAGAGAGGCAGTGCACCTTCTGACTGGCACGCACATGATTTACATATATGCATGTACGTGGCATGATGATGCTAATGCGATATGCTTATGTTCACATATTATGATGATTAAATTAGCTCACATCATCAAGTTCAAACAATTAAACGTGACCTAACTACTAAAAGCATTCTTTATAATTTGCCACAGGAGAGTGTTCTCAAGAATGGATAGGAAACAGGATACCCCTTGGGAAGTATCCCAAAAGACCCACCAAGCATACATGGTACTTGTGAGGTGGATCCGTGCAACAACATGAGGCCAGTTGAAAAGTGTTGCAAAATGAGAAGGGGATAACCAACTTGGCATTGCCATGTGGCCAATTGAACAGTCACCTAGGATAAGGAAGGTGAACCAAATGCCTAAGAGGGGGCTCCATATATTTGGGCTACCTATGGATGGGAACCAAGGTGATTGAGGGGTATCCCATCTGGGTGATCCATGATGCACTTGACAACAAAGTTGAGATAGTCACTCCAGAGTGCATAGAGGAGAAATTAGGGAAAGAAGGGGTGGAAGTGGGCAGTTGGAGAAGGTAGGTGTAGAAAATGAAATAGTGGGTGGGAGCAGTGGGAGTAGTGGTTGCAATTGCAATAATGCACCAAAACGACTCATTGAAAGTAGAACATAAATAGCAAAAAGTAGTTAAGCTAGATCTTCCACTCCCTATCCTCATAGTCACATACAGGTAGGGATCCAAGTCTCCATGGTAGCTTCATACAATATGCCATAATGACAGGGTTACTCTTGTTCAGAATCCAGATTCTCAGTTGCATTTAGTTATAACTTTTTCTCTTATCAGCATTTACATTGCTTGGACCTCCTTGTAGTTTTGCCTTGAAGAATGGAGTTTCTATCCAATGATAATCTCTTAAGATATGTAAATAGTCACTAGAGTCACAACTGGATTCTAGCACGTAAAGTATTGTGATTGTAAGACTTTGCTAAGGGAAATGGAATCACCTACTAAGCAAAGCTGTGGAAACAGAAGAATGCCACTACTAGGAGAGCAAAACTAAAGAAGACAGCACACACATTTAAAAACTCGTCTCTGGCTTTGTCTAACCATGTCCTGAGTGCAACTGAACGATTCTGTTGGTTTTGAGCTGAATATTTGCCACATGTACTAGCAGTGCAATTAATTATCTTTGAACACAGAAATTTAGATGTTCCAGCCAAAATTTCAGTATTCACATTCTGGTGGTTGTGTCTTAATGGGGTATGCACTTCAAAGAAAGGTTCTCTACCTGCCACTAAACACAAAACATGTGGTCCCTTGCTGAGAAAGAAGTTGAGCTTCATTAGGAGCTCCTTTGATGATCTATAATAATATAACAAACGTTCAGTAATCAGAAAGTGAACAGATTGAGTGGCATGCACATTTCCAATAACATATTTGAAGTGACAGGTTTGCAAAGTAGGCAACAGGAATTCACCTACAGCATCTATAAACAAAACATAGGCAGGCTCCATGAGATATGCAAGTGTTGTTCCACTATCAAATATTGTTCCCTGAACATCATTTGTTTCATAAGCTGACGCATCCACAGACAATGCAACACCGTTCACAGATATTCCTCTAAGATTAACATTATAATGTGGCCTGCAAAAGATGAGAAGAACTCAATTCACTAATGAAAAGACTGCTCATTAAGAATTGCAAGTCACCTGCTGCAACACCGAATTAATACATGGACTTCCAGATCACCTACTTTGAAGAAATTAATGGAGTGAAAACCATGTTTGGTTCTGCAACATGGCCCAAAATAAGTACACCACCACCTTTTTCGGACCCTTCTAAACAATGTGCAAATGCTCCTGGTGTCAGTTCTTGAGAATGAAGTTGCGAAACAACAGAAAGCTCACTTTGACCAAAACCCATGATTCCATCCACTACATTCTGTGCTGTCAATAGATTGCCAGACTGACTGTATCCACACCTGATATGAAAAACAGAGGGTCAGCCATAACACCTAGATTATGCAATTATTCAAGAAATTTGTAACGTAATTACAGCAGTTCTATAAAGAATAATGGATAACATGCCACTAGAAAATGTGACTGGATAAAATGGGTGCGAAACCGATGCCATAAACCTAACATTTAAACATATCGCATATATAAGAATCTTTTCCATCCTGAAAGCCAACACTTGGTAGCCATTTTATATTAAAAAATGTGACAAGAAATGAAATCTGAGTGTATTCAATTGTCTCCAAATGAATGAGATATCTTTATATGAATACTGAGCAACTGAGGAATTGTGACACATAACAGATCTTACGTGCAACAGGGTTGGTAGATTAAAAAAATATGCATTGGGAATATCCTGCATGTTGCAAAGGACTATAACACAGCTGAACTTTTCCAATTAGTGATTCGGCCTACAGCTTGGAAGTGGGATTCATTAGAGTGAACATTAGACTTAGGGAAGTTACTATATGTATATTCTTTACATCACGTGCGTTCAAGGCCTATTTATAAATATCCTTATCTGTGATTTTTTCCTAAATAAAACATAACCCTTTTTTATTCAATCTATAAGTACTCCCTTTATATTACATCCTTCTATATGTAAAATATATATAAAATTTGTATTTTTAAAATACCTTATTTTGAACCCACGTGATGCACACGTATATTCATGAGTAGCTTACCCGAGACATTATTAGACATATTCTTACTAATCGGTTGACATTACAGTGTAAACCTCAATTAGCCATCTTTCTACTGGCAATCTATGAAGCTCTTCTTAAGTTTGAAAGACGAAACTGCCTTGTTAGGAACACATACTCAACCACAAGAATTTAAGTGCACAATTAGTCCCTTTGAGAATTGACAACTTGCTGTGATTCAAACTCTTTGTGCTAAAGGTGCGTCTGAAGAAGCTGCTGCTACATATACATGGGACACTAAACAGAAGACAAGTAATACTAAAATAGTACCCATAAATGAAAAGAAGTATCTAGCCAATTAGACATTGCAATCTAAAGACTAATCTTCATATTGAGATGTTTATGTACATGCAAAACATTCACCATTTCTGCAAGCTTAAACCTAATATAAAAATGCGAAATAAACTCCTTTGAAAGCTCGTTTGGGTTAACATTGTTGCACTCTCTCTTTAGATAAACCTTGGTAGCTAGTCTCCTTAATCTCTTCTTGTGGTTCTCCTTTTGCTTAGGGACCCATCTATATGGCTCTAGGGAATGTTGATTCCTACATTTTTGATTTCTTTTCAATTTAATGGTCATTTCTTCCTGGAATCATTATTCCACTGATCCTGCCACTAGTGCTCTATGCAACCATCCCATGAGGCAGCCGTTCCTGAAAAATCATCACCAAAATCCTTGTACATTCCATGTGAGGACCCTGATGGGGGCGTTTGAATCTCTGGGACCGGCATGCCTCTCCAGCCCAAGCTTATCTCTGCTATCTCCTAGAGTGCACCCTATCAAACATCTTCCCTACTGGTACTATTGCCTCAAACAAGAGAGGAAAGTCCTCGAAGCATGCATCCAAGTCATCCTGTTCTCTATCTTCTTCTTTTTTGTGAACAAGTGTATACTAATATTGGAATATTTATATCCGGCCTTCAGGACATCCAAACAGAAAGGATACAAGTTTTACCTCAGGCCTTCTGGCCAGCCAAGAAAATCCCATCAAGCACAAGTCAAGAAAGCCAAAAGACTACTACAAGATAACACATAAATATCATGCTGGTTGCAGAATAATTGGAGTAGAGCTAACAATATCCAATCAAGGAGCAGCCACATCAGGGAGGACCACATCTGTTGTGATCATGGGAGAGATCTTCCACAAGAGTAATCCTCAAAAACAGGCCACATGACCACGAATACCTGAGGCCGATTTTAAAATAGAGGCATTACAAGTACGCCAAATGTGCCAAAGAGTTGTCCATTTGAGGAACTAGAAAAGGTGGGCATAATCCAAATGCAAAGAAGACAATGAAGGCATCTTGCCCAAGAAACAAGAACAAATGGGCGTTTGCTCCTGTTGACGAGTCACTGAAGTCCACACACGGGAAACAAAGCTCCAAATCTATCTCTCCAGCGGGCAAGAGATGAAAAGGTGAATCAGTGTTTCATCATAAGTAGTGCAAAAGACACAATCACCCCGTGAGATCTTACATGCACTCACGACATATCCAATAGGAAGACCACTGATAAGAAATCTTGGAAGTCATCCTGCCACTTCTCTCTGCTATCATAGGCATGCCTAACTTTATTTGCTTTCTCACTGACCCATTGCTTGTCCTCTACCATCTTGTGGTAGATCTTATTAGCTAATCTTTTCTGAAAATCATCTAGTTTCACAAATATCCAATCCTGCCATAGTCAAGCAAGTTGAAAAGCAGGCAATGGATTATACCACAGAAGCACGTCTTGCAAGGTCAAGTAGATCTGACTATAGTCTCTAGGCACTCGAAAGTGATGGTGTATGTCATGAGGACCTATATTTTTGCAAGCCTCACTTGACATGTAGATTAATTTTTTAATCACATGTTTAAGTAAATGTTGCACATGTGAGGTCCCAACTGAGGTTAGTGTGAATTAATGAACCTCGAACTCCAAGGAATCAGCAACGGATTTCTAAGGCAAAAGTTGCAATTAGTTATGTTGCATAGATACTAGGTGGTATCTAGTATCACTTATTGGCCTAAGTCATTTATTTGGCCATAAGTGTCAGTTGGTGACACTAGAGATATGGCGTTTAATGGTACTTAACGCCAACCTGATCAAAACTGGCATGAGGCCACTCAAGAGATAAGTGGCCTAGCCAATTTAATTACTGGCTAATCTTTTTTTTTTTTTGGCACCGAAATAATTACTATAAGGGAGGCTAGGAAAAATGTGGGGAAGATTGGGAGAGCAAAAACGAAGGCTCAGAGAGAGAGAGAGAGAGAGAGAGAGAGAGAGAGAGAGAGGCACCTTCTTGCCAGCGAACAGGCGTGACGCCCCTATCCTGCGACGACGTGTTTTTGCACTGCGCGCCGCTTGTTTCCCTAGCTCTGTCTAGCGCAGGATCCTGTTTTGACCTCCATCACTTCATCTCCTGCCCTTGACTTCCAGACGCCCCGTCTTCTGCCCTGCTTGAGCTAAGTCCATCTCGCGCTCTATCCCAATATGACTGTCAATCATCATTGACCTAATCTGACATTCTTGTGGCACCCTGCTCTACGTCTAACAGTGAGGGTCTGATAACCAGCTCTAATCCTGGGTAAGCCAGACTGTGAGTGACAGAGATTGTATAAGGTCTGTTTAAACTGACCAGCAGAGTATAGATTGGCACAGAGGTCCTAAGGTACAATGGCCTACAGAAGGACAGAGATTTAGTTCTATTTTGTGACAGATAGCCAGGGTTGGAATAATCTGTGTAATTAGCATAAACCTCAGAAATGGCGAATTGGCAGGAATCTAATGGTATTGATATGGCCTTTCTAGACGAGCATATTGAACATGGGGACGATAAAGACTTGGCAGAATCAGATGGTGATTCGTCAGCTGAAGATTCTGGGCAGTTAATGGAAGGGGATAAAAGGGGATGAGATGGGTAAACGTCGCAAGATGTTGGTCGAAGAACCGGACTTGTGTGCCCTGAATTTGCCTCAGCAAAATGTTCATGCTTCGTGTTCTCAGACTAATGGGTCTTTTTAGTTTATGCTGGCCACTGCCAATCATCTGATGTCGGAATATGCTCAAGCTAATCAGGGTAAAGCGAGTTCTTTACCACAAGGGGAACATGTGGTCGCTGTTATGGGTGTGGATCTGGTTCTCCAGCAGATTGCTTCCTTCCATGAGAGGGCAGCCATCTTTTACTTTACGGGAAGGATCCTATTGATCACTAGAATCCGTGCATGGTTGCTATCTATGCTTGCCAATGTGGAGATGTGTCAGGATGATGCTTCAAGGCAAGGACAGGCTTCCCTTGTGGAAGAGATTTATGATGGCACGAGGAGCTTTTTTGAGGTCCTCTTCCATTCCCCGGAAGTGTGTGCTCATATTATGCAACGTATCCCGTTGTTCATGGATGATCAGTTTCACATGGTTCCTTGGAGGCCTATGGCGCAGTTTCAGGAGGTACTTAGGCAGGCATGTCCAATTTGGGTCGAGGTGGTTGACTTTCTTGCCCATCTTTGGCGACTTCTTCCCTTGGTTTTGAGATCTCTTGGTGAGGTGTTGGTGGAGCCTCAATTGGCCCCCTGTAACAGGAATAGGGCATGTATGCTTTGGTATACAGGGAAACCTCGCCTAACCAAAGTTCGTTTTGAGTGGGGTTGCAAACTTTGGTTTATGAGCTGAAATGGGGCACATTTGCTGGACACTTTTAGATATGAATAATTGGGACATTTCATTTCAGAATGTGATAGAAGCCAAGAGGTAATGCAGCTGTCTATGGATCGTGATTTGGATATGCATGACCATCTTCCCTAGCAGATGGTTCAGCAGCCTGAAGTTGTTCCTGAGCAGATTGTCCAGCAGGGACAAGTAGATGGAAAGAAGGTTGCTTCTCAAGCTCGTATTCAGCGTGCATCACTTTTGGTGGGTCAAAACTTGTCTCCTCATGATAATTCCTGGGTTACAGTGGTTCGCCGTAATGCTAGAGAGGAGCCTCAGTCTACTCCTGTTCACCCAACTCCCCAGACTATCACTCAGACATTTCAACGTCAAGGTAGGGGGTTCTATATGAAACCTCAACCTGCAATTGGTGCAAATGAAAAAAGGGTTTCTGATATTGCTGTGCACTTTGATTCGCGAGGGAGACTGGGGCATACTCGGGAAGTTTTCCGTGCCTAGTACCAGCAATTTCCTTCTCGTACTTCGATTGCTAGTTTGCAAAGGGCAGATTTGGTAGATGTGATTTGAAGCGAGATGGAAAGATTTCAAGCAGCCAAAGCAGTTGATACTAAAGGGAAAAGGAAAGAAGGGTTCAATAGTTTCCTTTTCTGTGATCCATCATGAGAATTGCTTTATGGAACGTTAAAGGTATCTCTTCCGGCAGTAAGCAATATCGGTTGTGGAAAGTTGTGTTAGCCAACAATTGGGATGTCCTTTGTGCTGTGGAGCATAAACAACAAGCTTTGGTAGGATCATCTTATGTATATAAGGATTATTCTGTCATCTTTAGTGGTCGTGTTCCACACAAATCTGGAGTAATATTGGCCGTCAGATCTTCATTGCAACCATCTTTGATTTCTCAGGACCATAGAGGCAGATTTATGATTTTGGAAATCCTATATGAGGGAGAGATTTTATGGTTGGTGGGTGTGTATGCTCCTTCTATTGCTTGTAAACATCGTCAGCTCTAGGATGACTTGTATTGCCTTGCCATGGCTCGTCAAGGCTTTGTAATGGGAGATTTTAATGCTTATACATCTTTGGATCAGACAACTTCACAACATGGTTATGGATGGTCCTGAGCAACAAGCTTGGGATGCTCTAGCACCTGTGTCTTTGAAATAGGACATGTGGTCTTGGATGCATCCCTCTCACTCAGGATATACTTATCGTTCTCTTCAACATCCAAACACATGGGCCAGACTGGATAGGATCTATATTTGTCAAAGTGATTATTTTCTCCCTATAGTCATTGATATGTGGATAGAGCGACAGCATGTCTTGTTTGATCATTATCCTTTGATCTTGGAAATGACACACCGACCTGTTCATGCCTATAAGGCTCTCCTGGCTCATTTGCCTCTTCATTTCAATCAATCCTTTCTCCTGCAAAATCATATTCAATAAATAATTGATTCCTCTCGTTCTAGGATCCTATCACAAGGGAAGGAAGCATGGGTCGTTTTTAGGGATAATGCGCGTATGTTATCCCGACAATATGGTATTCAGCATGCTTCCATTTTACGCGCTGAATTGCTGTATGCACAATCTTTGTTGGCCCATTCCTTGTCTCTGTGTCAGTTGGGGGATACCACTGATGACTTGCTTACATGCATGAAATGGTTGAAAGGCCAAGTTCAATCTTTATATGAAGAGGAATATGCTAAATACAAATTGCTGTCCAAAGTGGAAGCTTTGCACACAATAACTGTCAATCTCATCAATTCTTTGCTTGATTACATCAGAAATACGCCCGAGGAAATATTGTGTGTTTGAAGAATGAGCAAGGTGCTATGGTGACAGAACATGCATCCATCATTCAAATGTGTTTAGATTTTTATAAATCATTGTTGAGCCCTCAAGAGATTCTTTCTAACGCTGTACACTTCGCTCGCGGATACATTTGTGATCTGGTTAGTAATCACATTCAGCTAAAATAGGTAGCCTTAATGGAGGCTAATATTTCGGAGGATGAAGTGGAAGAGGTACTGTCCCATTTGCCTAAAAGGAAAAGCCTTGGTTTATATTTGCTTCCTAATGAGTTGTTTTCAACTAATGTTAAGAAACTTAAGTATCCATTGACTCGCTTGTGTCACCAAGTTTGGAATTCTGGTGTCATGACTTCAGACTGGAAGATTGCAGTCATTCCGTTATTGCCTAAGGTTCCCTCTCCAACTTCTTTGAAACAATGGAGACCCATTTTTATTATGGGCTCTTTATACAAAACCCTCTCACAAATCATTGCCAACAGATTGTAGAAAGTATTTCCGCATTTGGTTCATCCACGCCAATATGGTTTCATTAAGGGGTGGAATATAATACATAACATTTTGAATGTTCAACTAGGGATTGACTTTGCAAAAGCTTAAGGCCAGTAAGAACTCTTAATGAGATCGGGTTAACGTACGTGGGATCATGTATTGATGTCCAAAGGGCTTTCCTTTTCTCAACAAGTGTCATTAGTCGATGGCCAATTTTGGTTGCCAAACTTTGGTTGGAGTACCATTTCTACACAAAGTTACCTTGTCCTTTCCCTTTTTGTTTGATTACTTTGAGCTCCTCCTTATTTTTTTCACATTGAGCAATATAAAGTGAGGGTATCAAGCGCAATTCTCTAACTATGGTTTTTGGGATGTCCTTTATGACTTCTTCAGTGAGCGACAACTACATAGTGGGAGCAAACATGTTGTTACTCATCCCAAGTCAGGGGTTTGGCTATGAGCTTTGTGTGCTCTAGTGTTGGCCTTCTGCCCTCTCACTCCTTTGTTTGTGCAGACTTTGGGCTAGAATGGTATTGTGATTCCTAAGGAAAATATAACCAGACACTTGGGTTATCCTATCGGTGTGGAGGTAGCTCGTGGAGGTAGCTCCTCGTGCCTTGTTGGATTGGATGGCATTCTGTATTCATGATCAGTTTATGTATTGAAAATTTCAAGGTTGGCCTCTCCATGTGAGACTTAAAATTGCTCAATGCATTATGATCAGCATGATTTCGTTTTTCTTGCCATTGCTTCCTTGGACCAAGAAGCCCCTCTTGGAATTGGTTTAATCTATTCGCTTCATGTTATGGAAGAAGAAAGGAAATTGCTTGGGTCAAGTGTGGATTTCATGGCAAGTTGCAACGTGTCACTACTCCTAAAAGGATGGGAGGAGCAACTCTTTTGGATGTTAATCTTCATATGGCTACTTTGAGGTTAGCTCTTCTGCAGGAACTTTGTGTACAGACTCATCTCTGGACAGATATAACAAAATCTTTTACAGAGAAGACTGGCATTTCTCATGGTAGCACAGTTATTCATGTTTCTTGGTGGCATGTGCTTAACTCCACAAGATCTATTAAGGTCTCCCAATCTTTTCTCCTTTTCCATATGATCACATCTTGACAGGCGATGTTACATTTTACAGTTTGGCGTCCCCTGGATTTTCATAAGGAGGAGAATTCCCTGGTAGGTGAGGTTCTAGCTTCCTCCAAGTTGTTGGATTGGCCTGATAAAGATCTGCAAAGAGACAAGTTTAACCGAATGGCTCGTTTGGGGTTACAGACAGTACAAGATGGTGTCATTCCTGGGTAGGCCTGTCTTTATTCCTTTCAGCGTATTTGTTAGCACTTTCAGATGCCTAGAGGGTATCATGATATTTGGATGGCCACATAGGATAGACTTGTGAGCTACTATCCTTTGCTTGCATTACAACTTTTGTCTCCCTAGTGTGATTGGATGTTTGTGATTTCTGATGATCTCAAGAAAAGGTCTACCAATCAGATATATTATCAAATGGTAGAGGCCAAGAGATAGGTCATGGATAAGGAAAATAAAGTATAGCAAAAAGAAGTGACAGGATAGATTCATCCAGCTCTGGAAATCTAAGATTCCATATCAGGGAAAAGTGTTTATGTGGAGGCTACTTATTGGGGCTCTTTCTACTAGGAATGTGTTGCGTGCTCATAAGATCTCTGCTGGGCAATGTATATTCTGTACCACATGTGATTAGACAGTGCTTCATCTTTTTCTCTCCTGCCCTGTTGCAAGACAGATTTGGAGTTTTGTTTTCCATGTGTGGTCCTCGTTGATTCGGCACCCGATATCAACTCGTTCATGGATTATGGGGAAGATGATCTCCATGACCTCTTTGAGTTCAGATTATTCTTTCCTTTTCCATTTCCTTAAATGGATAGCCTTATGGCATATTTGGCGTACTCAAAATGGCTTCATTTTTTGATTCAGTATCTGGCATTTATGGTCATATGGCCCGAATTCGGGATTTACTGTTGTGGCGATTACCTCTATGGTGTCTACCGATTTGGTTTTGTTGGGAATAAAGACCCTCATGCCTTTTAAATGTTCTCAGGTGTGAACACACCCTTAGCACTTGTACTTTCATATATATATCTATCTTAAAACCTAAAGTGGTACACTCATCATTGTACCTAAAAATCGTGTTCACTCTCCTGACTACTCTGCTCTCTCACTCTCTTTGCTGCTAGCAAGGACTGAGTGTCTTGATCCTCGCACTCCCCATCACTACAAACCGGTATTAGAGCGCATATTTCGTGAGCTTCCGGAGACCACGGCACAAGCTGCTCAAGCCACTAGGCTCGTTCAACATAGGTTGTGCTAAAGACTGGCAGTGGTGCAACGGGCTGGGTGAGTAAGCAACAGCCTGACCAACAGGCATGTGTGGCAGTGGTGCGACGGGCTGGGCGAGCAGGCAACGGCCTGACAACCAGGCAACAACCAGTCGAGCAAGGAGCAGGTGTGCAACATCGCGCAAAGGGGTGTTGACCAATGTGGCGACTGACGAATAACGAATGTCGACAATAGCAGCCAGGACGGGACCAACGGGGCTCACAGTTGCACGACTGATGGGTCACCGGACCCGTCATCCAATTTTTTTTCCTCCAATTTTTCTGAAATTCCTCTCCCTCTAACCCGGGTTCGTGTGTGCAAGCACAAAAGGTCAGATTTGTGCAATCTTGGCCCAGAAATTTGGGGTCTCTCCAGACTAAGTACTGTTCATGCAAAATTGAGGCATCTGCGTCAGAAATTGTAGACATTGTGCGCATTTGATTTGGGGATTTCGCCAAAATTATTGAAATTTTGCTCATCTGAGTAAAATTTCTCAACATTGGACCCATAAAATTTGGGCTTTTATTGTATTGGTGAAATTCTGTTCAGCTGAGTCAAATTGGCTGACATTGGTGCACATTTGGATCCAAAAATTTTGGGGCTTTTTGCAAAATTTTGTGAAATTTTGCTAATTTTGCCCAGTTTATGCTTTCGCGAACATGTATTAATGCAATTGGGACAGATTGGTCAGTGAAATTTTGGGGTTTTGCTGAAATTTCTCTATTTTGGAAAAATTGGTCTATTCTATGCATGTTAGAGTCAGTTCAGATGTATGGTTAATGCTTTGAGCACAAAAATTTTGGGCCTTTTGACTGTGCGTATCAAATTTTATGCCCATGGGTACATGTACAACAGAAATTGCAACTAAAATTTGGGACTTCTCATGTAATGTGATGTATTTGCCCTTGGAACAGCTATAATCAATTGTGGAATGCTATAGCACATGGTTTGGTGCTTCTAAGAATTTACTTACAGATCTGAAATTTCTACTTCTACGTGGTCATTTATTGTTGGTTGGTACTTGTTTGTACCTTGGTCACTTGTGTGACAATTTGGGCCTGCATTTGCTGAATTTTTTGGTCAAATTTGGGCTTAAAATCATGGCTGGCAGCAGTGACAGCAATAATCTCATGCACATAAAGAAGCTTGAAGGAGTACATAACTTTGCAGTTTGGCAAAAGCAGTGCTACAATATCCTATTGCAAAAGAAGCAGGCAAAGCCGATTAAGACAAAAGGGGCAAAACCCGCAGATATGGAATAGCACGATTGGGATGAGTTAAATGAGCTTGCATGCTCAGCCCTTGAGCTATTGATTTCTGATACCTTGCTGTTTAACATTGAAGGTTTGGATTCTGCAAATGCTATTTGGACTCGACTCGAAGAACTGTATTCACAGAAGAGTGCTGCAAGCAAAGTTTATTGGCTGAAAAAGCTTATGGATTTGCGTATGAAAGAGGGTACTGCAATGTCTACTCACTTGAGTGAGCTTAACTCTATTTTCAGCCAGCTGGTTGCCTTGAAGTTCTTGATTGATAAAGAATTTAAGGCTACGTTCTTGCTTTGCACTCTTCCAAAGAGTTGGGATACATTCATGACTGCTATGAGCAATTCTAATGCGATTCTTTTGTATGCTAATGTATAGAGTGCTCTACTCATGGAAGAAATGAATCGGTAGAACAATGCATCCAGTAAGTCTTCCAGTGCTTTGCATACTAGGAGCACATCACAACAGAAAGGCAAATTTGATACCAAGGGAAGTAATAAATCACGTGGCAAAGATGTCGAATGTCATCATTGTGGCAAGTTAAGGGTCTTTTTAAACGTGAATGCTACAAATGGAAGAAAGAGAAAGGAAAGGGCAAGAAGACTGATAATAGCAAGGAAAAGAAGAAAGAGAGTCAACCTAAGAAGAGCAGTGTTAAAATTGAAGAGGTGAGTGTAGTCACTCATGACAGTGATAGTGGGAATGGCGTATTCTTTGTCTCTTCACACTTTGGTGCACATGCTTTACTTGCAGATACAGATGATGACATGCATACCTGGATTCTCGATTCAGGTGCTTCCCTTCATGTCACCCCTCATCATGAGTGGTTCTCTGCCTATACAGGAGGTTGACATGGTATTGTCCATCTTGGGGATAACTATGCATGTGACATTGCAGATATTGGCAGTGTGCAGTTGCAGTTTCAGCATGGTTCTGTCTTCACACTTCAGCATGTACGACATGTACCTCAGCTCAAGAAAAGCTTGATTAGCACAGGACAGCTAGATGATGATAGATTTCATACCACCTTTGGTGCTGGGAAATGGAAGATCTGTAAGAAATCTAGAGTGATTGCCAGAGGTTGTAAAAGTGATACCTTGTATCCTCTCCATGTATTTAGTGTGAGTGATCATGTTGTTGCCGTGACCGAGCAGCCAAGTGTTTCTTTGTGGCATGGCTGGTTGGGACACATGAGTCAAACTGGAATGAAAGTGCTCTCTTGTTTGGGTTACTTGCCTTGTCTTTATTATGCTGATTTTGAGCATTGTGATCATTGTGTTTATGGTAAACATGCACAGACATCTCATAAAAAGTCTCTTTTGCTGAAATCTTCTCCTCTAGAGTTAGTACATTCCGATGTATGTCAAATGCCAGGGTTATCTTTAGGGGGAAAGAAGTATATTGTCACCTTTGTCGATGATGCTATACGGAAGGTATGGGTTTATCCTATTCATAGCAAGGATGAAGTGCTTGACAAGTTTAAAAATTTCTTGGCATTGGCTGAAAATTAGGCTGATAAGACACTTAAGTATCTTTGCTCTGACAATGGTGGGAAATATGTGTCCAAGGCCTTTCAGGCATTTTGTGACAGCAAAGGCTCACTGCCCCTCATAATCCACCCCAAAATGGCTTTGCAGAGCGTATGAATCAGACCATACAGAATAAGGTCCATACAATAAGGTCCATACAATGCTGTCTCATGCTACATTAGCCCATGGGTTTTGGGTAGAGGCTGTTATGACAGTTGTACACTTGATTAATCAGTCACCAAACAAGTCTTTGGGAGGCGGAGTTCCCTAAGAAGCGTGGTCAAGCCACCTTCATATGCTCACCTGAAAGTGTTTGGCTGCAAGGCTTTTGTGCACATTCGTAAAGAAAAACGCAGCAAACTTGAGCCAAAGTCCTGTAAATGCAATTTCCTACGATATGGTGACGAGGGTGAAATGGGGTATAGATTATGGGATCTCGAGAAAAGGAAAGTAGTACGCAGCAATGATGTTATCTTCCGGGAAGATCGCATGCATAAACAGTCCAAAAGGACTGAGAAGGTCCGTAGGTTTGTATCCCGCGAAGAAATACCCTTTGGACAGTAAAATGTGCCCGCTGTACAACAGCAAATACCTGCTGTAAATGAATCTGTAAATGCAGAAAACAATGCTAGAAATGATCAGCCAGCTATTGCCCATGATAATGAGCCATACATGTGCAGGAACAGCTAGGACAACAAATTGTTAATGCTGATTTGCAGACTGAAATGCTAGGACAACAAGCTGAAAATGATCAACAGCCAGCAAACAATGATCATTGGGTTAGGAGATCGTCTAGGGCTACTAGAAAACTTGATAGATTCATTCCTGGTGCAAATAATGGGGCTGATTATGTCATGTTGACAGACTGTGGTAAACCATCTTGCTTCAAGGAAGCAATGAACAAACAGAACAGCAAGAAATGGTATAAAGCCATGTTGTTAGAAATGGAATCTCTTGAGAAAAATGACACTTGGGACTTGGTGCAGTTGCCTAAAGGGTAGAAAACACTTCCATGCAAATGGTTTTACAAGATGAAGGTTGTGAGAGAGGACAGGATCGAAGCTCAGCACAGAAAACCAATAGACAGTGTGAGAGTGAAGCACGACACCCAATGCAAATAGACTGAAAGAGTGTAAGATGAAAGTATAAGGTACAATCCTTAAACCTTAGGGTTGTAGGGCGTGTTCACATCCGAACACGGTAAGTGCCCGTAAGTGTGTGTCATAAGCACATACGAAATAATACCATAAGTTTGGGGGAAAAAACCTCTCCTACCGAGAGTAAAAAGTGCCCCAGTGTCCTATTGGTCACCGACACTCCTATGTGAGCGTAGGCGTAAGTGAGGCATGAGTGAAATACCCAACAAACCCCCCTAGAGTGAAGAGTAATCAAGAGTACAAGGAGCATCCGCCACCAAAGGAGATCAAATTTAAAGCATGGCGAAATGCTTCAAATTTTTCACGAGGAAGAGCTTTGGTGAAGATGTCTGCCACATTACTGGTGGTAGGACAATAGACAAGGCTGATATCACTTGCATGTAGCCTCTCTCTAACAAAGTGACACTGTATCTCAATGTGTTTTGTGCGTGCATGAAACACTGGGTTCTGTGCCACTGCAATGGCACTTTGACTGTCAGTGAACAAAGTAGGCTCCGTAACAGATACATCCAGATCAGCTAGCAAGCATCTAATCTGTACGCATTCAACTGTGGTAGTGAAAGATGCCTTGTAATCAGCTTCACATGACGATATGGCAATAGTGGACTGTTTCTTGCTAAGCCAAGATATGCAAGACGAACCAATAAAGAAACAATTGCCACTAGTGGAGTGACGTGAATCATAATCACCAGCCCAATCAGAATCATTGTAAGCATGTAACTGCAGTGGTCCCCCCTTGGCATAAAGCAATCCAAGAGATCTAGTACCCTACAAGTAACGGAATACATGCTTAACAACTTGCCAATGTGACATGCGTAGCTGATGCATATATCTGCTCAGGGCTGAAACTGCGAACTGTATGTCTGGCCTAGAGTTGCATAAGTAAATAAGACATCCAACTTCTGGAGCATATGTGAGTATATCAAACAAATCACTGTCATCATGTAATGACACTTTAAGTCCAGGTTCCATTGGTGTACAAATTGGCTTGCAATCCTGTAAGCCAAACTTCTCAAGAAGTTTACTAATGTATCTTGATTGTGATAACCCAATACCTCTAGCATCATGTATGAACTGAATGCCCAAGTAATAATGCAAAGACCCCAAGTCTGACATGTCAAAAGTTTGCTGCAAATTTTGTTTAAATGCTGAAATCTGATCAGCATGTGTCCCTGTAAGCAAGAGATCATCAACATAAAGACAAATGATCAGCATGGATCCCCCCTCTATATATACGTAAAGGGCAGACTCAGATGAGCTGTTTATGAACCCTTGGCTAAGCAAGAAAGCATCTATCTTGGCATACCAAGCTCTAGGAGCTTGTTTTAAACCATATAAAGTTTTTTTCAGCTTGCAGACCAAGTGTTCCAAGCCCTCAACTGCAAAACCAATGGACTGCTGTACATATACTTCCTCATGAAGTTCCCCATGTAAAAATGCAGTTTTAATATCCAACTGATACACAATCCATCCATAATGAGCAGCCAAAGCAACCATAGACCTGATGGTCGTCATGCACGAAGTAGGAGCAAATGTCTCCTCATAGTCAATGCCTTTCTTCTGTGCATAGCCTTTAGCTACAAGCCTTGCCTTGTATTTGTCAATGGATCCATCTGGATTCCGTTTTAGCTTGTAGACCCATTTTGTTCCAATGGCTTTTTTCCCAAATGGCAAAGACACCAAATCCCATGTTTGGTTCTTAGGATAGAATCCAATTCAGCTTTCATTGCTGCCATCCAATGCACACTCTGTTGTGCATCCTCAAAACATTCAAGCTCCTCATCATCAAGGATGCTTGCTGCCGTAACAAACTCCATGGTATGTGTAGTATTATGCATACGAGCTTGCCTTCTAGTACGACCAACCATGGGTGCATCTAGATGACTATCTTTCATAGTCTGTAAATACCATCTAGGCATTCGTCTTGCCTCCTGACTGTACATAGGCTCTTGCTGAATTTCTGTTTCAGCACTTTGCTGAATATTCAGATCAGCCAATGGCTGATTTTCTGCATTTTCCAAAGGAGCAACTGGCTGAACATTAAGTTCACTTGCTGAAACTCCAGCTGAATCACCAAATTTAATGGGCAACAACCCTTCAAATACATCACGGGCAGCCTGATATGTGTCTAAAACAACCAAAAACAATTCTGACTTTTCATCAAATAGTACAGTACTACTGACAAACACCTTTTTAGAAACAAGATCATAGAGTCTGTAGCCTTTGCTCTCACTGCTATATCCCACAAAAATGTATTTAATAGCCTTGTTATCCAACTTTTTCCTAAGTACCTTTGGAATATGTGTATATGCAAGGCACCCAAAGATACGAAAGTGTCCAACAGAAGGTTTCCGGCTATTCCAAGCCTCAATCCTTGCCTTTACACAGACACTGGTGATGGCCGAGTGAGCTGTCGAACTCTGACGGTCACCCACCTCATGCCAGCACCACCAACCACCCACCACCACCACACGCCACCACCACCACCACCACCACCACCACCACCATCCCATTTGTGCGTGTGTCGCGCGGCACGACTGCCCGCCCGGTTGTTCACCTGTGGACAATGCCCTTCTGCTTCAAAAAGGAATTCAGCATAGAGGACATGTATTCCCCCCCTCAATCCGAACGGAGAGTCTTAATTTTACAACCAAGCTAGTTTTCAACAAGTGCAATAAAAGCCAAGAATGTATCATACACTTCTGAATTTTTGACCAAAGAGTAGACCCAACAAAATTAAGTAAAGTTATCAATAAAAGTCGCAAAATAGTAACATTCTCCCAATGACTTTGTCTGCATAGGCCCACATACATCTGAATGCACTAACTGCAATCTGGTTGTTGCTCTAAAAGCAACATCACGGGAAAATGAAAAACGATGTATTTTCCCAAAATACATCCTTCGCACAAGTGCTCAAGAGGTCTCTCCAGTAGAGGTAATCCATCTAGCATCTGCGTATGCTGTAAGAGCATCAAGCTGCCAAAGTTCACATGCCCCATCCTAGCATGTCATAACTCTGCATGTATCATAGCAGAGTAAGAGTGGAGATCAAATACGCTGATTGATCAACTGAAAGAGCATCCAACTCATATAACCCATGACATAAAGTGTCTGCCAAGACCAAAGTCATGTGTTCTTTGTCTCTCACCATGCATCTCTCATCATCAAATGTGACCTGCAATCCACAACGTGCCAAAGAAGAAATAGAGAGTAGATTCTTCTTTATGCCTGGCACAAATAAAGCATCCTGTAGGTAGAGAATAGAGCCATTAATGGCTGTAAGCACAATCTCCCCAATACCTCTGACAGGGTATGATGTATTGTTGGCACACTGTACAGACTTGCCAACTGGATCAACACTAACAGAAGCAAATAAATCTCTGCGAGATGTAATATGCCTAGAAGCACCACTGTCAAAAAACCAAGTGTCTGAATCCTCAGTAGAGCTGAATGCTCGATCTGCCCAAGAGGTGTCATAACTACATGTGTAAAAACAATAGTCCCTGTCTGCAACAAAGGACGCGGATTCAGTAGCAATGGAAGGAGCATAAAAAACAGACATTCCTGACTCCTTTTTCTTATCTTTGGCAATACGCTTTCTGCACTCAGTGATGTACTGGCTTGGCTTCTTGCAATTTTTTGTTTGCCTGTGATATGCCAGAAGTCCCAGAACTCTGCGGAGCATTTTTCACTTGGCTACCTTTGCCCTTTTGTCTAGCCATAAATGCCTGCTCAGAGGCAATAGCATCCACACCACTATTCCTCCGTGTTTGCTCCTCCTCTAGAAGCAAACTGACTAACTTAAGAAAAGTGAATGGCTGCGCGACAATCCTCATGGTGAGGTTTAAGGCCGTATGAAAAGCCAAGTATGAAGGAGGTAATGAGTTCAAAGTGGTAGATATCATCTGTGCATCCGAATAGTACTCACCAGCATTCATGAGTTGCTCTCGCAAGTCTTGAATTTTGTTCAAGTAATCCTGAATAGAATCATCTTCATCCATTTTCAATGTCTCTAGCTCTTTCTTTAAGAAAGAGATGCAAGTCTCATTCTTGCCTACAAACATCTGCTCCAAAGTTAGCCAAGCTTCTCGTGAAGAAGCTACTGAATGAATGTGGGGGATGATTGATCGTTGAACTACCAATGCAATCAGCGACAAAGCCTGTGCATCCCATGTATCCCATGCTTTTTGAGTTGTTGTTCTTTTGGGAAGTGGCTAAAGTGGAGCAGGCTGATGTGGAAGCTTTCACTCAACCGCCAAGACCCACGGACCGCTTATTGTTTCAAGCGTTCCAAGCCGAGCACTAATGGCTACCTCTCACATAGCCAACGCGCCATCCATATCTACGGGTGTAGTGAGCTTACCTCCATGCCGTTCGAGTTACCTCCTCTCCCGCGCACTCCGGTAGCTCCACGATCCAAGTGCCAGCTTCAAGCAAGCTCCATCCTCAAGTTCCACGCTCCAA
Source organism: Lygodium microphyllum (assembly GCF_053477565.2). Taxonomy (NCBI): domain Eukaryota; kingdom Viridiplantae; phylum Streptophyta; class Polypodiopsida; order Schizaeales; family Lygodiaceae; genus Lygodium; species Lygodium microphyllum. The sequence goes on along the minus strand of NC_141140.1, from coordinate 135,133,979 downwards.
GCTCCATTGCTGCGAGCAAGACAAGAGAAGAGAAGAGAAGAGAAGAAGAGAGGAGAAGATAGAGAGCTTCTCCTCCTCGGTCTCTCACCCTCACACACTCACTCCCTCACACTCTCACACTCCCTCTCTCAAGCACAAGCTCAAGCAAGCAAGAACAAGAAGAAGAAGAAGAAGAGGAGAGCTACTTTTGGCCACACACAAGTATGAGCTTCTCATTCACTTTTCAACTTTATATACAAAACCCTAAATCCCTTTTGGGCGGTCATCCCCTTTTCCCCTTTTTTACATGGCCGGCCGTAGCCTAAGGCCATTTTTCCCATTGTCCTTCTATCTTCCTAGCTTCCTTTCCACCGCCCGTCTACATTTACAAATTGCACGGGTGAGAGCCCGACGCTCCTTGAATTAAACCATGATGCGTTTGCGCTCTTTTACAATAGTTTTGACTTCCGCTTTTCCTTGTGCGCCTTTGTCTTCAGTTTCTCTTTGCCTTGGCCTTTGTCTTTGTCTTCTGTTTTAGCTTTCCGGATTTTCCACCGTCTGGCACTCTTTTACACGATTTCAGGGTGCGCCTTTGTATTTAAAAATGCACATTTCCCCTTTTGCATTTGCCTTGGACTTTTTAAGGTTGTCCTTGCACTATTGGCCTTTTCTCCTCTTTTTTCTTCAGTCCGGCTACCTCTTTTTTCACCTTTTCCCTGCGTCTTTTTTATTTCCTTTTGCTTTCTTCGTATTGGGGTTAACATTACCCCTCTCCTAGACGAGTACCAGTCCCATGGCACTCACCGTCGAAGGTAGCAGGCTGTAGCATGCACCGAAGACGTGGGTGATAAGGACGCCTGTGGTTTCCGTGGAGGAGTGTTGGTGGTGGTGTGAAAGAAGGTCCTGGGGGTCTATTGGTGGCCAAGGTGGCTAGTGGAAGGGTTGTTGGAGTTGGTGGTAGGGCTATTCTTTTGGGGAGTTGCACTAATGGAGTACAAGTGGCAGTTTATTGGGAATTTTGATATGCTGATTCTTGGCAGGCTTACAGAGTGATAAGGATAGGAATTCAGAGTTGAGTGTTGATGGAAAGCGAACGACACCTTCGTTGGAGTCTTCAATACCTGCAATTGAAAACCTCTCATGTGGTCTCTCCCTAAGGGTTAGTGCTAGTCTTTTTATCGTGCACAAGTCATAGTTTGATTAGTGTGGGAGACAGATCGAACTCTAAGCAAGATGAGAGTATTATCCTGCACTTGAGGACCCAAACTGTGTATATACTTCGTTGCAGATATTATGTGAGTGCTCGTGCATACTTAGATATTACATAGTTAGAAGACCGTGGGCTAGTTTCTTGTAACAATATGTTGATGTAGCAAAGTTGTCCATGTTGAGAAGAAGTACACGTGAAGGTATAGGAGACATCTTTTGCATTATGATTGCACGACGTAGCATAATTGAATACAGGGACACCGCACTTTCGGTAGCTGGAAGCTATTGGACTTGCTTGATGGGGACGGCATACATTTCATGGCCAATCGTGCGGTGTTTACCACAATTGATTGCAATGGTATTACGGCAAAGTGCAAGAGGGAATTGTGCAAGTGGGTCAGGGTGACAGGTCCACCCATAGACGAGACAAGCTCCCTAGGTATGTCCTGCCCTTGATGTGCCCTGAACAATTGTGGGTGATGCTAAAGGGCTAGGGGACTAGAGACGGAGCCAGTCGATCAAGGTCACTGGACTTACCTAATTTGAGAACCCCTAGGTGCTGTGCTGTGATTGTGGGTGTTTCTTTTCGTTCATTTCTTTTCTTTGTTTTCTTTTGTCTCTTTTTTTTTTGTTTCTTTTTCTTGTACTTTTTTCTTGCCTCTTTTTTTTAAAAAAAACTTGCATGAGTACAACCATCGCAATATGTTGAGGTTATCAGCCTTTCAGTGGGTTGGAAAATGTCAAGCTTCGAAGGCTCAAGAAATGGATATTACAGTGATGATTGAGCCCTAGCCTCATTGTTAGAGAAGCAGTTGTTGAGATGGAGAGATCCACTTGAGACATTGCAAACCTCATTGCGACACACGCGATGCTGGTACAATTGAGGCAACGACTGCCGTGAGCCAACTATAGAGCTTTACCCAGAAAGAGAGCATAGCCCATGAATATGCTTTGGGCTATGTGATGTGGGCGGTCGGCAAGGGTGATTTTTGCTTTCGGCAGCGTGGCTTTGTCGCGGCTCTTTGTGGGGTCGATGGTCTTACGGTGATCGGGCATTGAACACCTTCACACGAGGACTTGTATCATCCTGCATCCACTTGTCACTTCATGAGAGTACATGCATGGTATATGCCACAACTATAATAAACCAGTGCAACGCAAGGAAACATCACTTATCTGAATTCCATGGTGTTGACTTAGATATTTATCACCTGCGCTTGATTAGGTTTTTCTTTTGCTAAAGACGTGAAATATATTAAACGCAGATATGAAAAGTTTGTACAATTGGGGAACATGTCAACACTTAACCATTTAAAGACAAAAAGTCATGGCCAGGTAGCATTCGATAAGCCTTTTATACAACATGGGGCTACTCTATTTGTACAAGGCGGGGCGAGTCTGGATGGTCGGGGGCGACTGAGGCTCTGCTGGTGCGGGGCTCCCGTGGGTTTGGGCAGGGAACATGTCGGCCAGGACATGAATGGTGTAGTCCCGGGCCGCTACCGTTTCCAGAATTTCTTTAAACAATTCATTAAATTCTGCCCTATCCCTAGCCGTCTTTTCACTTCGTGAGCACCTGGTGCCCGAGCGTGCGTTGGGGGTCTGTGCAATTGGCATTGCCACATTTTGTGTACATCCCTGAGCATCCACTCCCCTGGCCCGCGGATTCTTTGGCCTTCGTCCGGGGCGGTATCGCTTGGGGCCACGTTTCTTGGCGTACCTTTTAAGAGTGGGCACGTAGTGCACTGGCGGAGGGGCGTGTGCTGCATGTTCCCGTCGGCTGCGGAGAGCGTCCTTGCAAGCTAGCTGCCCTTGGTTGTCCATGTTTTCCTTGCGGGGGACCTGGAAGATGCGAATCAAGGATTAGGATTTGTCACATGATAAGACCATTCAAATGTAAGGGATTATAGTGCAGGTTATCAAGCGCATAGGACAAGAAGGGGAGGGGTAGGGCATGCAGTGCTTGTTGTAGCGGGATGGCCCCCGTGATGTATATTTAGCCTCCTGCCATTAGCAGATCTTGGTTCACGCCGAGTTACGTCAACTGGCGGTCATGGATTTAGGCAAGGCTCCTCCTCGGAAGGATAGACCGGAAAGGGAAGAAGGTGTATAGAAAGGAACTACACCCTATCTACACCATGAGAGTTGTTGATCAAGGCTTCCTATGGCGGTAATGTGGTTGCATGCCCTTCACTTGGAGATGGGGATGGTCACACGTCTTTTAAATGCGTGATGAGAGGAGGACTTGAGAAGCTTAGCCTATCAGACCCAACTCTTCTCCCTACACTTGACTATCATTGCTTGTGTGTGTTGATATTGTTTATACATGGTGACACAAAAATCAGTGTTTATTTATATACATATTTATGAGTCCATGTCACTTCACGAGGATAAGAACCAATTGTAGAACTCGGGGTTGTACTGGAGCGTGGCACACGCATCCAGCACTCGTGGCAGCTTACTTAGTACCGATAGATATTTTGCCACATCAAGCAGCATGGACCCTTGTCCGAGTCTACTGGCAACATGTAGCTCCTCCTCAGTGAGAACCTTATCCAACAGAGAGTTTTCTTGGCTAGGTTCAGCCAAGTCTGTACCCCGAATGGCAGTCAACACTTGAAGGGAAGTTGGTGCCACATAGGTTGGGTCCCTTTGGGACCGCCATTTGGCCAATCGCTCCTCAGAGACTATCATGATCTGAGCCCCTAGTTTGGCCATTACAACGCAGCATTCGCACCAACGCTGCTCAAATTGACTCTGGCCTGCTGACAATCGCTTTAGTTGCTCTATGTCTACAAGATTCGGTCGACAGAGCACTTCATTGAACGTGACAGTTAAGCGCAGTTCGTCAGCCTCCTCGTCAGAGATGAGTCGCATGCGTTCATATAAGAGCTTGTTATAGTACTCGTCAAGATGTTCTTGCTCTTCCCAAGATAAGGGGAATGGTAAGTATTCTTCGAGCTGCTCCTTAGGGAATGCGCCCATGTCCGCAAGGACGTAGACACGTGCGAACACTTTGAGCTTAGCATCCAACTCAGTTAAGCATTCTGTGACACTTCTATGTTCAACGAAGGCTTGCTCGGTTGCTATCTCATGCAAAGTTCTAAGAGTTTCCTTAGGCTTTAGCATAGCTGGGGGCTCAGGCCTAGATGAGCAAGATTGGTCAACGCTAGGATTGCTTATGCTCTCAGGGATTGTGCGTTTTTCCTGAGGTTTTGCTGCTATTTTGTCATGGTTCTTCTCGGATGTGACTGGTATAGATTTGTCATCCTATTGTGACGACGTTGTATCCACTCTTGATTGGTCGATGTGAGTTGTATTGTCGGTGGATTGAGTGTTGAAAGCAACTGTTGCTGGCAACGGCTGCTTTGATTTTTCAGAGCACACAGATGTGACTGAGGTTTCACCGCTATTAGGAGAGACATCAATGGGTTCATTGGTGGATGGACTTGATGCTTTATTCCCCAGCTCTCCCTCGCTCTTAGTCTCAATGCTCTTGGGGTCCACAACCACTTGTAGCTGCTATTGTTTTCGATGTTTTCTCCTCTTTTTCTTGGTCAATGAAGGTACATCACTCAACGACTCAGGACCCTGGACTAGGTCAACCGTTGATGTACTTGGTTGGGCCTCAGCATTCTCTTTCTCTAGTGTGTCCTTATGGGACATGGCCGTGGTCTGCTGAATAGCCTCGCTGGGTTGTGAGAGCACAACTACCTCCCTTTTCAGAGAGTCTAGCCCTTCAGCCAACTCCCTTGTGTTTAACTCCTCCAGCCTAGGCTTTAGGCACTTCGAAAGTGCTGGAGTTGTCGAGGGATTTGGTTGCGACACCTCCTCCACAGGTAAACTACTAAGGACACGTTCCACAAGAGAGCCTAGGCTTTAGGCACTTCGAAAGTGCTGGAGTTGTCGAGGGATTTGGTTGCGACACCTCCTCCACAGGTAAACTACTAAGGACACGTTCCACAAGAGGCATTGTCACAGCCAAGGGCTGTGACTGCTGTGATCCCTGATTGGAAGTAGTAGCAGCTAGTTTAGTGGGCTGGCTACCCTTGGTGGATTGCGGTGTCAAGTCCCTAGGGTGATCAGAAGTGACCGTGTTTTTTGTTGCCCTTTGAGCACTCATTTGTGTAGATCGAGCATGAGTTGATCTAGTCACATTAGGTTGCTCATGCATATCCTTGGGTCGAGAGCTATAGATGGCGTCATGTCCCACCTCTTGGACATTTGGAAGCTTAGATGGAGATAGAGATTGGAATTGAGCAGTTTTCCTTGACAACCGCTGTTGTGCTTTCTGTGTCCGTTTGGAAAAAGAGGATGTAGGAGATCTAGGACTCTTAGGTGGACTTGGCACTGTGGCTGAATGATTTGCTCAAGGCTATTAGACGATTGTGCTATTTGATTTGTTGAGCGATCAGCCTTGCCTTGAGCAATGTTGTGCCTATGATGCTTGTTCTCCCCTTGGGAAATCAAAGGCTCTTTGGGCACTAATGATTTTTGTGCATGCTCAATGGCTACATATGACATCTGTCTACTCTCTCAAACTGAAATGGTCACAAATGAGCTCTCCCTTGGCCTCTTGGCTCTTATACCCCTTCTCGGGTATGGTGTTGGTGCCCCCAATCACTCACTTGTCGATCTTAGGCATCACTAGCGAGCGTTTTACCAATTTTTGCACGATTTTTGCCCTGTTTTGCAACAGTAAACCCTGGTGCTTGTTTTCTTTGTTTTTCTTTGTTTTCTCCTACTCTAATACATCCAAATCACAAGGTAAATACCTACACTACTCCATCTCACACATAAATCTCAAAAAAGCAAAAAATCTACTTACCAAGGAGATCGAATACCATCTTCAACCCCCTCACTTCCTACCTATCTCAAGCACCAGTTCGGGAAAACCCTTACTTTGATGCTCGATTCGAAGCGCGCAAGCGCTCAAGGCTTGAATCAGTTGGTCTCGGCAACGGAACCAAAATGTGGGAGCTTTCACTCAACCGCCAAGACCCACGGACCGCTTATTGTTTCAAGCGTTCCAAGCCGAGCACTAATGGCTACCTCTCACATAGCCGACGCGCCATCCATATCTACGGGTGTAGTGAGCTTACCTCCATGCCGTTCGAGTTACCTCCTCTCCCGCGCACTTCGGTAGCTCCACGATCCAAGTGCCAGCTTCAAGCAAGCTCCATCCTCAAGTTCCATGCTCCAAGCTCCATTGCCGCGAGCAAGACAAGAGAAGATAAGATAAGAGAAGAAGAGAGGAGAAGATGGAGAGCTTCTCCTCCTCGGTCCCTCACCCTCACACACTCACTCCCTCACACTCTCACACTCCCTCTCTCAAGCACAAGCTCAAGCAAGCAAGAACAAGAAGAAGAAGAAGAAGAGGAGAGCTACTTTTGGCCACACACAAGTATGAGCTTCTCATTCACTTTTCAACTTTATATACAAAACCCTAAATCCCTTTTGGGCGGTCATCCCCTTTTCCCCTTTTTTACATGGCCGGCCGTAGCCTAGGCCCTTTTTCCCATTGTCCTTCTATCTTCCTAGCTTCCTTTGCACCGCCCGTCTATATTTACAAATTGCACGGGTGAGAGCCCGGCGCTCCTTGAATTAAACCATGATGCGTTTGCGCTCTTTTACAATAGTTTTGACTTGCGCTTTTCCTTGTGCGCCTTTGTCTTCAGTTTCTCTTTGTCTTGGCCTTTGTCTTTGTCTTTTATTTTAGCTTTCCCGATTTTCCACCACCTGGCACTCTTTTACACGATTTCAGGGTGCGCCTTTGTATTTAAAAATGCACCTTTCCCCTTTTGCATTTGCCTTGGACTTTTTAAGGTTGTCCTTGCACTTTTGGCCTTTTCTCCTCTTTTTTCTTCAGTCGGGCTACCTCTTTTTTCACCTTTGCCCTGCGTCTTTTTTATTTCCTTTTGCTTTCTTTGTGTTGGGGTTAACAGCTGAGATGCCCACTATGCACGTCCTCCTGGAGGAGGAGTAGCTAGAGCCACAACTCCAGGTCTAGCTTCTTCTCCACTGACATAATCCCAAAGATTTTTTGCCACAAGTACATTCTTCATCATGAAGAACCAAAGTGAATAGTTATTTCCATCCAATATGTCCTCCTTGGATACATAGGTGAAAACATCTCCTCCCTGATTTGCCATGATTTTCAATTACCAAATAAAGATGCAAAAGAGCAATGTCGAAGCACGACTACAATGAAAATCTGAAAATTTCCAGAAATTGCAGGAAATAACTTTCTGCAATTAGTGTACAGAGGTGCACTCTGTCAAAATTGTCTGTTATGCACGCAGTCCAATGTGCAATCAGTATTCAGCAACAGTGTACCAACAAAATCCCCAAATTTTCTTGCCTTAGATTTGTCAAAACAATCGTTCAGTGATTGTAACTGTAGTGCGTATGCCAATGTTCCCAAAAAACATAAAAGCCCTAAAAAAATTTGATGAATGTGTCGAGAAATCGCATTCAATGTGTCTCAGACATGTTTCTGAATGTTGTGTTTGTGGCGCAGGAACCCCTACTTCTAGAATTTGCAACTGAAATTAAAAAATTTTAAAAAAATGTATACCACAAAAATCACGTGTTGTCTGGCGGAAAATGTCAGGCAGGTTGACTTGCGCTTCAGATGGGCTGCCTGCACTGACGTAGCGAGGCACTCTGACAAGCGGCCATGTCAAGCAGGTGACGTGGGGACTGTCGGGCGAGCTAGACGTTGGAGGCTGGAGCAACGTTTTCGAACAAGAACGGCGCAGCACACAGGGGCGGGCGCTAGTCCCGGGTGAGCATAGGTGGGCGTGGCGACTGCTGACGGTTGGTCAAACGCACGCGACGCTCAAGATAGCTGGCGAGTGTAGCACAGGCGTTTCAGTTAGAACAGGGGCGCAATTAGGGAGACGAGGGCAGAGGCAGCTTGGCTAGCGAGCTCCCTGGCAGATTGGCGAGCTACAAGACGGCAGCGCAGTTGTGCTTCCTGGCGCCACAGGTGAAGAACCTGCTTGGTAGTGGTAGCTCCTTCTTGACTAGCGGTTGCTAAGTAGAGTTGTACCTAAGTATAGCTAAGCTGAGCTGAACTCAGCTGAACAAAGCCAAAGCTGCTCTGATATCAAATGTGAGAGAGGACAGGATCGAAGCTCAACACATAAAACCAATAGGCAGTGTGAGAGTGAAGCACGACACCCAATGTAAATAGCCTGAAAGAGTGTAAGCTGAAAGTACAAGGTAAAACCCTTAAACCTTAGGGTTGTAGGGACAGGATCGAAGCTCAACACATAAAACCAATAGGCAGTGTGAGAGTGAAGCACGACACCCAATGTAAATAGCCTGAAAGAGTGTAAGCTGAAAGTACAAGGTAAAACCCTTAAACCTTAGGGTTGTAGGGGGTGTTCACATCCGAACACGGTAAGTGCCGGTAAGTGTGTGTCATAAGCACATACGAAATAATACCATAAGTCTGGGGAAAAAAAACCTCTCCTACCAAGAGTAAAAAGTGTCCCAGTGTCCTACTGATCACCAACACTCCTATGTGAGCATAGGCGTAAGTGAGACGTGAGTGAAATACCCAACAAAGGTCACTTCTGGTTCCTCACCAAAGTAGAAAGCAAGATTGGTTGCGAAGGCGTACAAGCAGGAACACGGAATTGACTTTGATGAGATCTTCTCTCCTATAGTCAAGATAACTACATTGAGAACTATTTTGGGCTTGGTTGCAGCTGAAGATATGGAGCTCATACAGATGGATGTAAAGACTGCATTCTTAATGTGATCTGCATGAAGACATATCTATGCAGCAGCTTGAAGGGTTTGTGAAAAAAGGGAAAGAGAAGATGGTATGTAAACTCAAAAAGGAGTTTGTATAGGCTGAAACAAGCACCAAGAGAATGGTATCATAAGTTTAATACAATTCATGCAATCTCGAGGTTTTCATAGAAGTCAAGTGGATCACTACTTGTACACCAAGAAGGCAGCAGATGATAGCCTGATTATCTTGGTTTTGTATGTAGATGACATGCTGATTGCTAATAGGGATACTCATGCCTTGGACTCATTGAGGCAAAGTCTTCATGGCAGCTTTGACATGAAAGATCTTGGTGATGCGAACCACATTCTTGGCATGCAAATACTCAAAGATAGGTCGAAAGGATTGCTCTATCTATCTTAGCAGGAGTATATCTCCAAGGTTTTGTAGCGTTTCAGGGGGGAAAAGAATTGGGGTTCCATTGCCTCTATATGTGAAACTTAGTGCAGAGGATCTGATCATGAGAAGGTTGAAATAACCAAGATACCATATGCTTCAACTGTTGGTAGTTTGATATATGCCATGGTTGCTACACGTCCTGACATTTCCTTTGCAGTGGGAGTGGTTAGCAAATACATGGCAAACCCTGGTAAAAAGCATTGGGAATCAGTGAAAGGTATTATGAGATACCTCAAAGGCACAAAGGAGTTGTGCATCTGCTTTGAAAAGCAGAAGGCATCTGTCGTTGGCTTTACGGATGCAGACTATGTTGGTCATACGGATTGCAGAAAGTCCACTTCTGGGTATGCGTTTACTTTCACAGGAGGAGCAGTCTCTTGGATCTCCAGGCTACAAAAGTGTGTTGCATTGTCTACTACAGAGGCAGAGTATGTGGCTGCCACTAAGGCATGCAAGGAGGCTCTATGGCTTTCACGTTTGGTGGGAGAGCTTGGCATTACAGAGTTACCTATTCTCCATTGTGATAGTCAGAGTACTATCATGCTAGCACAGAATCCCGTCTTTCATGTGAAGACGAAGCACATACAGGTGAAGTACCACTTCATTAGAGATGTACTTGATAACAAGAGCATTGAGCTTATCAAAGTGCATACAGATAATAATCCTGCAAACCTTCTCACAAAGGATCTTCCAGCAGAGCGGTTTGCTCATTGCCGACAGATGATGGGAGTTGGATAGATATATATGTATTTCAACTTTGTACATATCTAGGCTTAGCTGATTCTTTTCTCCTCTTAAAGCACATTGCCTTTAGGTGGGAGGTTGTTGGGAATAAAGGCCCTCGTGCCTTTTAAATGTGCTCGGGTGTCAACGCACCCTTAGTACTTATACTTTCATATTATATCTATCTTAAAACCTAAAGTGGTACACTCGTCATTGTACCCAAAAATCGTGTTCACTCTCCTGACTACTCTGCTCTCTCTCACACACTCTCTGCTACTAGCAAGGACTGAGTGTCTCAATCCTCGCGCTCCCCGTCACTACAGGTTCTTCCTGACATTGCTGCTCTGTGGCTGGATACTGTTCACGCCACACCAACTGCACTTTCAATATGACATTTCTGTATTAGAGGCTGTGTAGACTTTCCTTCATGTCTGTTATTTTCCATGTTAACCTGATGGTCTGATGCAAATATTTACTACTTAATTCAATTATCTTCATGAAAAAAAAAAAGAGAATCATTCATTCTTACTGAAAACACTTTGTGAGGAGCTAGAGCAGCCATGGTGAGCTAGAGTTTTATCCATTACCAACATGCATTTACAGATCTGGAGCAGCCAATAGCTACAGAAGATCCTAGGTAGTTAGGCGACAGCCCCAGGCTAAAGGCATCAATAGATTTTGGGTCTCCAAGTGCAAGTGAGCATTTATTGTTGTTGCAATAAGGCACTAGCCGCATTTGACTGATTTTTCAATCATTTCTCACAATAAAACTTTGAATTTTCTCTCTTCTCAGCATTCTCTCTTATTCCCCAACCATTTCACAGTCTTGCTGCAAAGACCTCAGAATTTGGACCCTTGGAAACTGAGGAGTTTCAGTTTTCTCTATTGAAAACCCTAATTTAAAATAGAAATTAGGGTTTAGCAACTGCCTTGGGAAGCATGCCATTGAAGAATCCAAGACCTAATTTAATTAGGACTGAAGGTGATTTTTCAGCTGAAATCAAGTGGAGACCCAACTAGCCATCAAATTTGGGGCATATCCACTCTTCTCGAACTTCTCGAAGTGGATGCGGGCCAATTGATTGCCCAAATCAAGGGGAAAATCTGATTGAAGACTTGTTACTCACTTTGGGCAGCAAGGGGAGTTTGGATTGCAAAGGGGGATTGGGAGAATCCCATGTAAATCAACTTCTACTTCAATAAAGCTAAAGAAATACCAAAAGGGGCACCATTTTTTGGGCAACCGCGTGTCCATTCTCCAAAGATTAGTAAGCAAATTTATATTTTTAGTTTTACAATAAATGCTTAGTGATGTATTAAGTTGTAATTAAGGAATTAACAAAGGAAGGCTAGTTTCACATTTCCATTGACGGGATACCATCAAATCCTTTGAATTGGTGGCCCCGTGGCACTTGATTGCAACTTGGAATCATTGCAATCTTGCTGAAATTGTTCTCAGCAGTGAGTTACAACAAGCATGTCTTCACATGGTGATACAGGATCAAGTGGAGAGGATACATCACTCCATGGTTATTCACGTGGTGGAGGGATAATTGCAATGACTGATGTTGCACATGGCTCTCAGCATGGACAGTAAGCTGAAAACGTGGGAAATTACCCAAATGGTTGACACTTCTATGCATCAAGAGGTTGAAGAATTGGATGATAGCTTCAAGGATCGGATGCGAACAACAGCAAAACTCCTTGTTGAATTGGCAAACGATACGCAGTGTACTCGCTTCTTGAACACTCGAAGGAAAGACAACAATGGCAAAGAGAAGAAGACCTTTTCTAAAGCTTCAGGACAGTCGGAAGAACCGAAGGAGATGCCTAAGCTTTCTTTGGAAGAGCCCAAAAAGCTTGATAAGCACAAACAGTTGGTATCTGTGGGAACAAAAGTGCAAATGTATAGCCAACTTGCTATCGTCAATCCATGGGAGTATGGAAAGCAAGGCAGTCATGCAAATGTAAATATGGGGCAGCAAGGATACTTTGGTGGAGGTACTATTTTTCATGGTATGGTTGGACAAGCACCACATACATGACTGTATGGCACAAATCCCTATGGGGTATGCAGCAGCCAATGCATGGCTCACAACACCCAGTGTATCTAGGTAATGCAAGAGGAATGCATAATTCCATGTATGGCATCATAGGCATGATACATGGGGCACAAAGTGGGCCATATGGACATGTATTCGCACCCTGAGGGACTGTTGGAGCACAAGGGTTTGGTGCTGGTCATGCAAGTGCATCTAATAGTGCTGATTTTCATGTAAATACAGCAAATGCACCCTTTTTGTGTCAGCCACTGCCATATCAAGAGAGATGAAATTTGATCGTGCCCTTGGATCAAGAAAAATCAATGCATGTTGATCTCTAATTTTGCCCCATGTCCTACAAAGTTCAGTACCATTATCATTGGGCTAATGTGCCACTATATCAAACATTAAACCAGCAGTGGTTTTGCCTTTCTTTCCCCTATTATCATCTTTCTCAACTTGCTGCCTATTAGGACAGCTCGTTGCCATGTGCCTTTCCTACTCAAAAATAAAGCATTTATTTGCAGCTATCAATTCCTTACGTCGTGCATTATTTTTCCCTCTTTCTCTGCCATCTATTTCTCTTTCCAGCCCTATTTTCAGATCTGCCCTGATTTTCAGCCTTTATTTCTCTCAATCTTAGCCTCTTTGACATGTGACTTGGCATCAATGTCCTAGAGCCTTGCATCATTTCCATGCAGCAATGCATCAACTGTAGTTGCAGTTTCTACGAGTTGAGACATGCTAGAAACAGTGGACTTTATGAAAAAAATCCTATATACCCTTTGGTAAACCACAAACATACTTCTCCACTGCTCATGGAGGTATATTGACCAATAAGAAGTAACAGGAAGCAAAGCATCCCAAAAATTATTATTGTATTGATCCAAGTTCTTGCAATCCTTGGAATCCAACAGATTCCATGTTGTCATAACGTCTACTTCAAAGATACTTGTCAACCAATTTGAAGTAAACATTTGCTTGAACTTGATCCAAGCAATAGGTGCCTTTCCCTAAATGAGAACTGTATACCACCACTACAATGCATTTCCATTTAAGAATGTGGTTGCCTTGTGTATCTTAGATGCCTCTATGAAGTTGCCTCTAGAATAGGCTGCATCAAATTGCTGAATAAAAGTAAGTGTTTTCAACCTAACTTGTGCACCACTTAATAAAAGTTAAGTGCTTTCAACCTAACTTGTGCACCACTGAAATGCTCAAACTTCACACTTTTGCCACCTTCATCGTAGTCCTTTGGCAGTCCTATGGGTGTCAAATTATCATAAATAGACTGCTGCAAAAAGGGTGCATTTGATGTATTTACATAAAACAAGCACTATCAGATGCACTTGCATGACCAACACCAAATCCTTGTGCTCCAATAGTCCTTGGGGGTGCACCAACTTTGAGGCATAATGTTGAGCAATTTGTCAGCATATGCATAGTATGCCAAAAAGTCAAGTATGATAGGCACAAGATATCGGGTTTATTGTAGCCCTTGCCTATTCCTGATAGGCCTTGGCAGGGCATTGCTATGGATTTTATCTTTGAGCTTCCTATGGATTTAATCTTTGAGCTTCCATGAATACCTACATGGAATGATGGAATATGGACTATCATATGCAGGTTCAGCGGTTAGAGTAGAACCAACTGCATACATTGCTGTGCATGAGACACTCAATGCATCTATTAGTGCAACTTTAAGAAGCTGACCATGCAATAGGACATGTGGTAGTCAACAAAGGTATTTTGTCAGACCCAATGCCGCTTAAGATAGCATATGTAAATCTGGTGCTTGCGCATCACGGACGAACTCCTGCCATCACATCGCGTTGCTACCCCCCGTCTCTGACTAAACTGCCACCACGCCAGTCCTCCCCTACCACCCCCTATGCCAATCCCCCCCGCCGCCCTGCGCCAATCCTCCTCCCTCCCGTTCGACAACCCTCCCTCCCTCCCCCCCGCCTTGCGGCTGCCTGCCCGCCCTGCCCCCAACCGTGCCTGCCCCCTGGGCCCCCACCCACCCGCCCACCCTAGGCCCGCCTTTTTTCCCCTGGCTGCCCGCTGGTCCCCCCTTCCCCGCACACTCCCCCGCCTTGAGGCCCGGCCAAGCAGTCACACCATCGTTTGGAAAACAACAAATTTCCCCTATCCCCCCCCCCCCCCCCCCCCTTGCCATCACCTCCCCCCCCTCATCTCCAATTGCTCCCTCCCCCTACAGCAACTCCCTCCCCCCCCCCCCCCCCCCGGTAGCACAACAGCATGATAGGCAGGTTCCTAGCAGGGACGCGCAATGGAAACCTCTGGTCAAATGTCAGTGCATTCTGTGAGTGTCCCCCAATCAAACACCTTGCGCATCATCCTCTCTGAGGAACAGCTCTTGGCCATCCGTGCCATAGAGCTGGAGTTTAAAGAAACAGTGATCTTTGGTCAGGTTGTAGGACACTCCCCATCGAGGGCCCAGCTGTGGGATTGGCTCCACTCCACGCTACGCATTGGCACAGCACAGATCAAGGAGGCAGTCTTCATGGGCCAAGGGATCTTCATGGTTTGACTCACCTCTGCGGATGCAACTCATGAGTTAGTGGAGAGCTCGCCCTATGCCTCCACAAAGGGGGGCATCTACATGGTTCCCTAGTATAGCGGCTTCATAGTGGAGACATTTGCACTCCACAATAGATTTCTCAGACACCCAGTCACCTTACTATTCCCCGGAGTGGCGGTAGAGTACCGCCAGCCAGTTAGTAAAGAACTTTGGACAGCTCTTCGACACAATTCTTCCTGCCTCCTTCGGGAAGCAGTGACAGTTGCAGGAGTCCCACAGATACGAGTGGCCGTGAAAGACACAGAGTATACCAAATTTCCTGAAGATTGAGATAGGAGGTCACTCCTTTAGGCAGCAGGTCATTGTGATTGGGCAACCAGGGCAGTGTCTGTGCTGCCACAACTTTGGGCATCATGCAGCAAATTATACGCATTTCGGAGCTAAGGCGGCTCCGTCGACAGGCCCGCGGGTTGATGTTGACGGCTTCACACGAGTCTAGAGACGACAAAGAGAAAGACGGCAGGGGGGGCCACAGCCAGCTCCTCAAACGCAGCCTCGACAGCAGCAAGCAAGAGGGCAACGAGCGACGTCCCCTCAGCAAAGCACTCCGCAGCACCCCCCACCCGGCAGGACCGCAGTTCCCCACAGCCACCACCCGCGCCACAGACTACCTCACCTAAGATCCCACAGTCCCCACACCCACCCATCCCAAACCTCCCAAGCTCATCCTATTGACCCTGGCCCACAACCCCCCCTTTCAAGGGCCACCAGCCCCCCCCACACCCGCCACATACCTCCGACCATCCCTCGATCCTCTTTCCCCCCACCACCTCCCTTGCCGAGCACCCCCCCGATCCGCACCTAGTTCAAGTGATCTCCCCCAAACCCACCCCCCCTCCTCCCACAGGAGGTAATGAGCCACACACACCTACATTCTCCTTGCACCAATAATTTTCCCCCTCCCACACAGCCACCAGCTCATCTGCCCCTGCCACCCGTCACACTTTCCTGAGACAGGCACAGCTGTTGCCACAAGAGTTCTTCCACAGTGGCCCGTGGTCCTACCTGAGAGTTGCGGAGCGCGAA